>NC_140484.1:64463260-64498260 GCF_964271855.1 Acomys minous
AAGTCTCCCAGGAGTCTCTCCACCTAGTCAAGCTGACAGTCAAGATCAACCATCACTCCAAGTTTCCCAGGGCAAGCATTCTCTCTTGAGACGGTAGAAGGCTGGATGTTCAAGCCCTGATATAGGCAAGTTTGCCTTTTAACCTGGCCAAAGTTAACTCTGAAACTGCCCGTGGACTTTTGCTTTCTCTGTCTTCAGTTGCTTTAGAGAGCTCACCCTTGCACTGTAGGACCTCTTTGGCAGGTGTTCCATATAAGAGATATTTTTTTTTTATCGTGATGTCTTCAAGTAATGCTGCGGTGGGGCTGCAATACAGTCCCACGTAGAAGGGGCTCAAGATGAAGTGGGATGCTCGGTAGGAACTCAAGAATACTTCACTGTTGGCCACACTACTGCTGACATCGTTACAAGCAACACTAACAATGACACTCCCTTGCTGTGAAGATGGAATTGTGGTAGACCCTTTCTTCTAGGGTTGCCATGGAAATCACATGATACCCCGGAAGCATTCAGCACTGCTCAGTTCATGGTAAGCCCTTTAGAGGACAGTTTTAATCATCCTCTTGTGACAGCACCTAATTGTGTTCTCCAATAAGTAGGAGACATTTCTCCCCTTAATTCTCAAAAAGCATGAAAGTCAGGTATGAAAAGGCATCTTTTCAGATTGCTTTCAGTAAATCTGTTTCTTACACACATAAACACACACACACACACACACACACACACACACACACACACCACTCAAGCAGCTACTAGCTTAAAATGTCAATCTCTGCTTCTTGGGCCAGAGGAGGACTTCTATGCAGGCAGGTCAGCAAAGGGCTTGGAATTGCTCTGATCTTGTTTCGTGTTTTTTTATTTTGTCCTTGTTGCTTTTGATAAAGAAAACAGTAACAGCTGAGGTACCAGTCATAGATTGGATAGGGCTGTTGAACTCTCAGAACATACCTCTCTATGGGTATTCCAGAGTCAGAGTGACTTTACTGTAGTTGATTCTCAAGCAGTCCACACGGGGGATGGGGCGGGCAGGAAGTGGCACTAAATGGTTATTGGGAGAAAAGTTTCCTTTCGGTACAAGAAACAGATTCTTCCCCTAGAGATGAGAAGTAAGGGGAATAATAATAGCAAACAGTAGAACATGCTGGAAGGAATATTTAAGGAATCAGGTGGCACCCCCTTCTGAAATACAGAACAGTTTAGTTAAACTTGACCTTGTATCAGGGTCATCAACATGCCTCTATTTTCGAGTGATTCTACCCATCATTCCTGGTACTTGTATAGAATTTTCTAGCCAACGGCTCCATTCTTTGCTGCTGTCATTTCTACCTGCAAACACACTGGAGCTGATGTCACCCTGATAGGGAGATGAAGAACTGGGTTCTCTGCAGACCACTTCTCAGTAAGCAACTGGGGAAGAGGCTGATGCCCTTCATGTGCCTCTAGGAGGAGGAGCAATAGAAATTACGCCCCAGTTTGATTCCTTCTCACACCAGAACTTCGGCAGCACAAAAGAGAATGAAGGAAATGCAAGGAGATTGAACCTCGCCATCTTCCTTCAGATCCTGACAAGGGAACAATCCCCCATCTGCAATCAGATAAGGAGAATTATCTCGGTAATAAAAGTCAATTGAGAATCTAAATGGAAAAATCTAATGCTTTTCATGCTGATTTATTTCAGATTAGAAAAAGTTAAACCAGAAGTAAACACGAAGAGACGGAGCATGGAGAGAGAGTCGCGGTGGAGTGGGAAAGCGCAGATTTGAGCTATTATAGGCGCGGGGTCGCATTAACCAGAAAATACACTGTCTGACATTAATTACTGTTGCAGAAGAGAGTTCAGGAGATTGAAAACAAATATGTACCCACCGGCAAAGATCAATCACGCATCTGGCTGGTGGAGGAGACTGTGTGCTATTCTAATAGATCCCTTGCGAAAAGGTGGTCCTCCACAACTCAGCCACCTGCCCCATGTACTGCCTGCCCCCTAGTGGAACTTTCTATATCCCAAGCAATGATATTTTAGTGATAGGAAGGTAGTCTTCTTCGGACGCCAACAATAGCCATCATTATCCTAAAGATAAGGCCCAGCCCCACACCTAGCCTCTTGGTCTCTGGTTCCTTGGGCTACTTTTTCCTTTGCTTTGGTGACTGATCACCACTGGCAACTTGACTGGATTTAGAATCACTGTCCACATATACCATAAATGTGTCTGTAAATGGGTGTTTCCAGAAGGGTTTAAAAGAATAAGGAAGGGCTGGAGACATGGCTCAGCAGGTAAGAGCACTAACTGTTCTTCCAGAGGACCCGGGTTCAATTCCCAGCACCTACGTGGCAGCTCACAACTGACTGCAACTCCAAGATCTGGCACCTGCACACAGACAAAACACCAATGCACATAAAAATAAAAATAAAAGTAAACAAATTATTTTTTTTTTTTAAAAGAAAGAAAATAGAGAAGACCCACCCTGAATGTGGATGGTACCATCTCTTGGGCTGGGGATCCTGATGAGTGAATAAAAGAAAGTGAGCAGAGGGCCAGTATCATCACTGTCTGCCTCCTGAGTACAGATGTAATGTGATCAGCCACCTCATCCTCCTGATGCTCTGTCTTCCTCGACATGACAGACTGTACCCCCTCGAACTGTGAATGAAAATAAGCCCTTTTTGACCTTAAGTTGACTTTGTCAGGCATTTAAAAATATTTATTTATGTATTATTATGTATACAGTGCTCTGCCTACATGTATACCTGCATGCTAGAAGAGGGCATTAGTCTCACTCTAGATGGTTGTGAGCCACCATGTGGTTGCTGGGAATTGAACTCAGGACCTCTGGAGGAACAGTCAGTGCTCTTAACCTCTGAGCTATCTCTGCAGCCCAGACTTTGTGAGGCATTTTTGTCATAGCAATGAGAGAACGAACTAAGACATGTACTGTTGTCTGGAGAGGCAGCGTTGAGGAGGTGGAGTGGAGGCAGTTAGGTTGTATCTAGACTGGAAACGCTCAACTCTTCTTCGCTACCCTCTTCTTTCCTGGGGTGTGAGTTTCAGTGTCTGATTTGCTGGCTTTTGACAATCAGATGATATGTTGCAAAGCTCAGTCAACTGTCTCCACATCTATTAGGCAAATGCATGAGCATGCATGTCACACACGTGTGGACATAGGGTTCTAGCCACAGAAAGGCAACTTGGAGTCCCAAGAGTATAGGGGTGCAATAAGTGTATGAACTAGGCTAGGGCTGCCTCTGGCTTGGTACTTAGTATGGCTACAGTCATCTACTCTCTGTAGATCTGTTTGCGCACTGCCTCCAGTAGGAAGCCCAGAAAATTACCTAGAATCTGAGAAATCAAAGGAAGTGTAATTGTGTATGTTTTCCCCCCGTTGTTTAGAATAACATTTTCATGCACTAGGGCCTTTAGTCGAGCAGCAGTAACAGGGGACATCTGGTGGCCTTTCCTGCTGCACGCATGGTGGGTCACAAGCATTTCTTCATGTTCTGTCACCATTCATTGGTTCATCCATCCATCCACCCATCCATCCACCCATCCATCCATCCATCCATCCATCCATCCACCCATCCATCCATCCACCCATCCATCCATCCACCCATCCATCCATCCATCCATCCATCCATCCACCCATCCATCCATCCACCCATCCACCCATCCACCCATCCATCCATCCATCCATCCATCCATCCATCCATCCACCCATCCATCCATCCACCCATCCACCCATCCATCCATCCATCCATCCATCCATCCATCCATCCATCCACCCATCCATCCATCCACCCATCCATCCATCCATCCATCCATCCATCCATCCATCCACCCATCCATCCATCCACCCATCCACCCATCCACCCATCCACCCATCCATCCATCCATCCATCCATCCATCCATCCACCCATCCATCCACCCATCCACCCATCCACCCATCCATCCATCCATCCATCCATCCATCCATCCATCCACCCATCCATCCATCCACCCATCCACCCATCCACCCATCCATCCATCCATCCATCCATCCATCCATCCATCCATCCATCTATCCATTCCTTCATTCACTTGTTCCACTTGTATTTTGTGGGGTATACTATGGAACTGGGACTTTTGCAACACAGCTGTGAACAGCAAGCTGACTGATTAGGTGTTACATTTCATGAGGAGGAAAACGAGCAACCACTGATCAATCACTGTGTATCCTACATAGTTAAAAACAGAGCTGAAGAACATTGTCTGTCACAAACACAGCCATAAGGGACAGCTCACACGTGATGACTACCATGGAAAAGCCCAGATCTTACCCCTCTCTGTGCAGGACTAACTTTGTTAAAAAAAAAACAAACAAACTATCCTTTAAGAAGACATATTGAGATTAGCTGTGCATTCAAGACTGCTCTTGACAAGCTGTGGTATATTAATCCTGTGTCGCCAGGATCACAGGCATTGTCGTAATGGTAGCAGATGCCTGGGTTTCATTGTACACATGTGCTGTGACCTACAAAGCTGTTCTCTGATGTTGGCTAATTCGGATACTTCTGACATTTTGATATTATGAACTACTCTACTTGGGAAAAGCTCGTGAAAACGAATGGCCTTTACTAGATTTTTAAACTATTGGGGGGAAAAAAAACCAGAGTTGGAAGCTGGGGAGGCACAGAGTTGGAATTGCTTTATGGAAATGTCACAGGTGACAGAGTAGAGGCTGCAGGGATGCGAGTAAGAGGCCACTGCAGAGATTTTCATCAGTGCTGTTGGAGACGTGGATTCGGGATGGCGAGATGCTCAGGAAGGGTAGCCAAGAGGAGCAGCTGGTAGAAGCCATCCAATCGACTTGGCAACATTGGCCGCTGAAGAGCAGAACAAGGGGAATTCTGGGACATGGGCCAGTAGCTCAGTGAAGACTGACAAACTGAGGAGTGAGTGGGGAGCACTGGAGTGGATGGCTCCCTCGGGTGGGTTGGTGGGGAGTAGAGAGTCAAGGAGGAAAAGTCTGGGAAGTGGGGGAGTACTGCTCATGTCAAGAGGCACAGGCAGAGGCAGTTGAATGTTGGGGAAGGTGTGGCTGGATGTCCTGATGGGGGGAGGTCTCCAAAGAGTCAAGCCAGTGGGTACTGGTGTGCTGTGCCCTGTGCTCCTGAGAGAAACGGCTCTATTTTTATTTATTCCCACACTCATTTATCCCTTTGTCTCCCCTCAACCAATTCTAATTGAGGGCTATAATGTGTTCCCCCCTGTATTCAGAGCAAGGAATCTGTTGGCAAGCATGGTACAATGTATTTTATTCTCACACAGTCGATAGTTGAGAAATGCTCAGGCATGGCTCCGTGTGTTCCTCTGTGTATAACAAAGCAAGGCATGCGTGCTGAAGGAAAAGAATGGTCTATGAGGGGCTACAAATCGTGATCCTTATCTGTTTTTGTCTGTAATGTCAGGAGATACACGTGAGGGCAGGCCACGTGGTCTGAGAAACATAGGACAACCCAGAAAGCATGTCCAACAAACTCATAAGAACACCAAAAGACCCTGTGGTGGGTATAAGTGTGTAGAGTCATAGGGAGGAAGAAGGTCACAGAGTGTGACCTGGTGATCTACTGAGATTATCAGAGGCAGACACATGGGGTCTCTTGACACCACATTGCAAGGGTTGTTCCTCTGTAGAAAGGGGTGGCTATGAGCCACCTGTAGAAAGTAGGGTCAAAGCCAAGACTTTCCAGAATGCTGTGGGTGTGTCATGCTCTGAGGTCAGGCTTGTGAAAGCAGCTCCAGAGTCACCTGCCATTGGGAACCCTTGGGCCCCCAGTGGCCAGAGCTGCTTAGGAGAAATAGGGCATTTGCAGAGGGGCCTAGTCACTTAGTAACTCATCTGCTGGGACATCTGGGGTCCCACAGACAGAGAAGCCGTTCTCAATCCAAACTGGCACATGTAAGTGTTGGTTAGTTCACTTAGTTGGTTAGTTAGCAGATAGGTAAGTATTGGCAGATCCAGTCTGCTAGTCAAATGCTAACTTTTAGTGACCATGGTGGTAGTGATGATGGCGATGATGGTGATTGTGGCAGTAACGGTGATGATGATGGTGATGGTGGTCACAGTGGTAAATGGTGATGGTGGTAATAGTGATGCTGGTGATGATGATAGTGGTGATGGCAATGATGACAGTAATGATATTCATGATGGTGATGATGATATTTGGAGCAGGCTGGCTGAAGACTGTGGAGGTAGATTGGTTCTTTGTTGGTCTTTGGCCCAAGTCCTGCCTCTTTCTCTCTCTCAAGCTTGGTGACCTTGGTCTGTTCCTTTACTGATGCCTTGACTCTCCTGGCTGCCATTGTGGGACAGCACCAGCACACTTTTCTAAGAATGCTAAGAGTTCAGCAACTGATATGAGTAAAGGCTGAGTGTGGTGACAGTCACCTTTGATGTCTTGGAGTTGTCAGCATTTCTTATGACCCATTGTCATGTTAGTGGCTGGAAGAGAGACTGAGTGGGGATGGAACGGAAAGCCAGGATAGTTGCCACTGGCTTCTCTGGAGTTCAGTCCCATCCCATGAACCTCTGTCTCTATGACATCTGAGCAATCCAGACTACTGCTCGGGTCAGAAGCATCTCTCGGCTGTATCTTCTCCTGATGCAGCCCCAACATGGGTGGAGCCCAAGGGCTAAGAGTGAAAGGAACCCAAATCAGAAGTCAGCACAAATAAGATGAACTCAAACTTGGACTGAGAGGTGAGCCAAGGTTCAGAACAGGAGCCAGACTTGAGTTCCATAAGTGAGCAGCCTCCCAATTCATGGTTGGGTACAACAGGACTGTCCTTGGAGTTCTCTAGTTGGACAAAGCCAAGGTATGCCAAGGGTATGCCAAGGGATGATGGGGAGACATGGGCAGACCTGCATGGAGCATGATAATCTGGAGCAGGTGTGTTCAATCTACAGCACACATCATGCCACCAACGATAGCTATGACTACAATCCGATAAAAAGTGTAAATTTACATAAAACATGAGACTTATGTGTCTATGGGTTCACGTTGATGTACATTTGTATGTGAATGTATATGTGTGTGTGTTCATGTTCATGTGTGTGTGCATGTTCATAGGTGAATATATGTGTGAGTGTGCATAGTAATGTGTATGTGTGCACATATACAAGCAATGGGTCAGTGCCAGGTCTACCTAAATCCCTTTCCACTGGACCTGGAGACTGCTGATCGGGCCAGAATGGCTGGCCAGCAAGCCCTGCAGATCCTCTTGCAGGGATTATAAGCGTGTGTTACTACTCTTGTCTTTTGTGGGAGTGGTAAGATCTGAACTCAGGACCTTTTACTTATATGTCTCAGTTCACATGGAAGCCATGGGCCAGGCCTGGTATGAGACTTTAGCGTGTGTGTGAGGTTTTTTTTTTTTTTTTTTTTTTTTTTTTTTTTTTGGGTAGGGGTGTAACTTTACTCATGGTTCCTGATAGTGAATTTTGTAGAGAACTCTACCTTGTTTAAAGTTGGGCCTACCTTTTATAGGCTCACTGTCATCATAACCAGGGTCCCCAATGTCATTGACAGCAACTGCTTTCCCAAAGACTAGCAGAATTTCAACCATTTGCTCCTGGAGGAGAAAAAATCAGTGCGATAATACACTTACAGACAACAGAACCCTTTTGTGGACATTAATCTTATTTTCATTGGACTTTAAAAGCTAATTCTTGAAATTTAATTGCTCAGTTAATCGATTTACCAATATTTATTGAATGTTCAGGTTTAGCATCCGCCCGGCACTGGAAGGCGGTTCTTTGATCTACTAACAAAATCCACCCAGAATCAATGTTGGCTAATTTCAAACCCCTTTCCTTCCTCTCTCCCCATCCCTCCCTTTCTTCCCTCTTGGACATTTTGAAGTTATCAGAATCCTGTGCTTTATTTCATAGGTAGTGCTGACTTAAAAGATGGTGGAGGCGTATTTATAACAGTGTCTAGTCAGAGGACAACCTTGGGTGTCAGCCCTCACTTGTTTGAGACAGGGTCATTTTGTTGGTTCCTGCTGTGTTTGCTAGGCTAGCTGGCCTGGGCATTCTTGGGATTCTCCCATCTCTGCATCCCATCCATCCAGAGTAGCACAGGGAATGGTAGATGCTCTCACACCATGCTCAGCTGGACGTATAGTCTAGGGATCTGACTCAGGTCATTAGGCTTTCGAAGCAAACGCTTTACCCACTGAGCCACCTCCCCAGCCCTGATGTGCGCTATTGATCAGGCAAGAAAAAAACAGAACTGGTAAAGTCTTTGTTGTTTTCCAGATGAACAGTCGGCTTTTCTCATCCCCAAAAGATGACTCTGCCTGGGAAAGAAGTGAAACTCTTTCAAAAGCAGGTAAAGACTGGGCCTCTCAGATCTCCATCTCTTTGTCCCCCTGTGCCCCGCTTCATCTGTCTAATTAATAATGAAATGTATTTGGAGCCTATTTTCCTCCCAGACATAAGTGCTAACTAAGAGGCTGGTTGGAATGTTCAGCCTTCAGGCTTTTAGGCCACCAGTCTCTGAAAACAAACAAACAAACAAACAAACAAACAAACAAAAACAGGGACACTGGTTACTCCAAGAATCATCTCCGGTACCCATGATGAGGCACGGGTCACCATGGCTTCCTGTGCAGAGTCAGGCCAGTGCAGAGTCTGATTCTACCAGGACTGAGCAACAGGGCAAATGGGCAACACCTTCAGAGTGAGGTGGGGGGTGGGTGCGGCTTCACTGTAGGAATGACAGCCATGTGTCCATAAATCACTTTTATGAGGCTGGAACTCATCGTCACTACATTGTAAAAACAGGAGGTGAGACGGTTACAGTTTATAACGTTTATGAAGTTTGTTAATATAAATTATGTGGAAAGAGCTCACCCCCACCTCCTTCCTGGTAGAAATCATATGGATTTAGGTCAAATGTTCTGATGATCCTGAATAATAAGACTACTGGGCTAATAAAATATTCAATTCAGAGAATCGAGCAAAAGCAAATTCTAAAAGAACGCTTTAATGTTGTAAATTATGTTTTTGAATCCTTGTTCTAATCTTAATTTATAAGCTTGGAATGCGAGTAGCAGTAGATGCAAAGTAGGTATGTGTTTGTGTAAATATGTATTATATGTGATATATGTGCATTATGTATCATATCTGTCTGTCTGTCTGTTGTCTCTCCCCATACGTAACTTTTCTTTCCATTATCTGCCACTGCCTGACTATATGAAAGATTTCAGGCACCTGAATTTCTTTCTTAACCGGCATAGTCAACCCAAGACAAAAATGTTATTAGAAAGGAGCTTTCATACTTAATCCTCTCTGGAAGGCCCCCCGAGCATCGTTTACAGTTTGTTCTTTAATAATGGCAGATATTTAGTTTGGGATCATATGAAAGCACAGCCAAGACGCTGCCTGGGGTGAGAACGTGACTCTGTTGATGGATGAATCTGCCTGGACAGCAAACGCCAGCCCAGGAAGCAGAGCTGGGCCATCAGCAGCTTTGGGGAGCGAGGGGGACATTGAGAGGAGTGATGCATCGTCCCCAAGACAGCCATGGTGGCTGTGTGAGCAATCACACTGGGTAACTGAAGTGTGCACATGTGGTACTATATCCCAGAAATGGGTCAGCTCAGAAGGAGCTAATTAGGCTTTCCATAGAGGATGCTGCTCCAGAGAAACCAAGACTGTGCTGGCTCCAGTCAGGGGTTTGATGGTTCAGGCTGTAGAAAATGTGCCCAATATACTCTGAGTGTATCAGTGGAAGTGGGAAATAGTCTGACACTGGCTGTGCAGCCTGAGGAGTTCACCCCAGAGATCTCTGCTTAGATGTGGCCAGGATCTTTTCTTATATCACAGAAAATGATTTTGAGATGAGTCAGTGTCTTAATTACTTTATGTCTCTGTGATAAAACACCATGTGACCAAAAACGACTTTAAAAGAAATAATTTGTTTGGCTTATGGTTCCAGAGGTTAGGGTTCATAAAGGTAGGGGAGACATATGCAGCCAGAATAGGAGGGTGAGAAATCACATCTTTAACCACAGACATGAAGCAGTGAACTGGAAGTGGGGTGATGTTGTGAACTCCCAAAGCTCAGCCCCAGCAATGTACTTTCACCAACAAGGCTCCATCTCCTAAACACAACCTCTGCAAACAGCGCCACCTACTGGTACCAGGTGTTCAAATACATGACCCTATGGGGACATTTCTCATTCAAATCACCATGGTCAGTGTGAAACAAAGTTGGCTTTGATTAAGAAAATGAGAGTGAGTGTGTATTTCTCTAGAAACAATCACCTTAGGGGGCTTTACACTAGTTAACATATCTGATTGTGAAGTCACAAAAATGTTTTGTTATATAGTTTATAATGAGGTTCAATATTCCAAAGTTAAAGTTTAAGTAAAAATAATGAATAACCTAGCTTATGTATTTCTCATCTCTTAAGAATTTCCTTTGTGATGGAGGCTATGATCAGGGGTTTTGAGGTGGATTGTTTAGATGTATGGGTGAGAGAGGAGTTTAGACAAGACTAAACTCAAAGGTCATATATGTTGACTGTGTGGGGTTTGAATACTTCATGCAAGAGGCCAATATGACATCTGCTCTAGACATCCAGAAAATAGGGACAGTTTGATGTAGTATTTAAGGCAGAGTCACCATCTTTTTAAAAAACTTATCTATCTATTTTTACTTATCTGTGTTTGTTGGAGGGGCATGCTTGTCATGGCGCATGCATATAGGTCAGAAGACAACTTATAAAAGTTGGTTATCTTCTTCCACCCCATGGATTCTGGGGGGGGGGTGTCAAACTCATGTTGTCAAGCTTGGAATCAAGTTCCTCTACTTGGTGTGCCAAGTTTTTGGCATGGATTACTTTCTTGCAAAGGTCGGTAGGAGGAAACACCAGGAGAGCTACTGAGATGTGTGCAGGAGGAAATGGGAGCTGGGATGTGTGGAGGGCTGTGAACCTGATGGAACCTGAAAGTGTAGGTGGCAGGAGACCAAGCTTCTCCAGTGTACTAGTCACCGGAGACACCTCTCATGCCAATGGCAGACTTAGCCATTAGCTAGATCTCACTTTAAGGAAGATCCTGCCATTTCCTCATTTCTTGGTTTCCTCAGGCAGGGAGGAGATGTGGATAAGAATATTTAGCCTCTGTGAGGCTTCTATAAAGCTCAGCAATGAGGGGTAGCCCCTGCTGTAAGATCTTGATCAGGGGCATGAGACCATATGATAGCCATGTCCTGATGCCCAGTCAGGAAGACAAAAAAACAAACAAACAAACAAACACATAGCTTTGGGATCTTCATTTCTGTGTCCCCATTAGCACCACATAGCCACTCACTCAGTCATTTGAAATTCCATCCTGCGAGGGAGGATAGTTGAAGCCTTATGGTTAAATTGCCTTCTTGGCAAGGCTTAGAGAATCTGTTGGCCTGAGTAAAATTTCAGTTTCCTATGATTAATAGGATCTGAGCACGAAGGGAGAAAGAATGTAGGAAAGATGACTATTTCTACCCAAATTCACATCTGCTTTTAAAATCAGAAGACAGTGGAAAGTCTCTTTCAAAGCCCAATTCTACATGTTCTAGAAGCTTCCTTTTACCACTCACCCATCGCCCTATGACCTGCCTACAGGTAAAGCTGCAGGTGTTAGGAAGAGGCTGGTGGGGAGCCTGTTGCCTAGCTTGGTCACTCCTAGGAAACAGCAATGTAAGTGAAGAGGACAGATAAAGGTCACTTGGACTTTTCATTGCTGATTCTGTGGCTTAGGAATGAAAAGCGGGGCAGTGGCACAAATTTTCTCCCTCCTGATCAATTAGAAGCAACCTTTACAACTGGCAGCTTTTAAGGGGGGGGGTGGTCTATGACAGATGAGAAAAATCAAGTGTTTGTAGTTCACTTAAACAAGGAGAATAGCAGTTTCTCTGTCCAGCTTTCAGAAGAGCAGAGCTTCACCATCTCTCTAATGATGGCTTTAAACTTCCGGGCACGAGTGGAGCAGAAATCCACACGGCATACAAACCCTTGGTTCTGCTCTGAGGAGTCCTGCCCCATTTCTCCATAACCAAAATGCCAGCAGCAGGCAGCTCTTTTCCAGAGGACGCCATTGGTGAGCTCAGCTTCTTTGTCTGTAAGCAGCAACAGAAGGCCCAGGAGTGGAGCAGATCTGGTGGCCTTCCCTAACTGTTGGCTTACATGAGGTCCTTCGTGCTGGAGTTCAGTGTGGAGCTGGTTTGTTTTATATAGAAGCCATTTTGTTCAGTCTTCCTCACCTCCGGTCTTCTTATGGATTTCTCTCTGGCTACCAGGAGAACCCATCCATTGAATGGTTTACGGGAACATCTTCAATCAACGCAACTTCCTTGGGTAAAACTTGCATCAGTCCCCCAGAGGAGAAAGTGGGAACTCCAGGGCACAGCACCTCCACCCTCGTCTTTGGTTCCAAAGTTTTCTCTGGTCTTATCAGCACGTGACCATTGCATTTCCCTCCCCATCTCTCTGTGTACAGCAGCTCCTCCAGGGAGTTTTGTTTGCTCCACAACTGTGGCTGTGCAGCATCCTCTGGTTCACCGTGTCTATTGACCATCCTGCCTTCAACGCTATGGCAGCTGCAGACAAGGGACCTCACCCTTTTCTCCTCGCTGTATCCTCAGGTTGGACTGATGTGTAGAAGTGTTCAATAGATTGAATGGCAGGATGGATAGGAAGCTGCTCCTCGGAGACGTTACTCTGTGAAGGGATCTAACTGACTGGATGAGCATATGGTCAATCTGATTGTGTGGCAGTGCTTCAGCGTCTGACGTGAAAAGATGTCTGCTTTTGGGGTTCTCCAAAATTCCTTCACATGCGTATTAAGAGGCACCTAACTGTCACAGGCCAACTTTGTAAACAGGGAGGAGGACTGCTTCAGGCTTACTAAGTGCTTCCTCTGTGCAGCGTCCACTTTGTTCTGTGCTGTGGTTGGGGGGGGGTAGGGGCTCCTGCTTTTGGGGCTACTTAGAAGAGCTACCTGCTGCTGCTTCCCACGCCCCCCAAAAGGCCTGAAGAGACGCAGATGAGCTTATTGTATCTACTGAGGTAGGCCATTTCCTGGAAAGAACATATCCCTGTCAGTCAGGACTGTGTGATAGCTGTACCTGCTCTGTCATGAAGAATCATGACGTCTGTGCCCTTTCCTGAATTCCACCTAGTAGCCTTCTGTTTTGCCACAGTACCCTATAAATAGTACAATGAAAGTTCCCTCTGTCCTGTGAGAAGTGCTCTCTCTCTCTCTCTCTCTCTCTCTCTCTCTCTCTCTCTCTCTCTGTCTCTCTCTCTCTCTCTCTCTCTCCCCCTCTTCCTTCATCTTGGCCTTTGTCACCTAGTGCATAATCTAATTTTAAAAATAACTGGTGAAATCCTGTACTGTGCAGAGCTCGCCTCTGACTCCCAGCCCCAGCTTTGTGTCAAGCACAGGCACAGTTTGAGATTTCAGTGTTTCCTCCTAACCTTACCAAAGCTTGCTGCTGATTTATGAAGACTGATGCCCATGGCCATGGACCCTTAGAAGAGCTGAAGGATTTGAAGATGGACAGGGAGTTGCCAGCCCATGAGGACCACTGTCTCTTGCTCTTACAAGGCTAAAGCTTTTCTCTCTAATTTCTTCCTTTTCCTTTTGTTAAAAAGTGGGTTATTTGTTTTTGTTTGTTTGTTTGTTGTCTTAAGACAGGCTTTAATTCTGCAGCCCAGCAATGCCTAGAACTCATGCGTAGCCCAAGCTGACCCTGAACTCACATAAAGTCTTCCCGACTCAGTTTTCTAAGTGTAGGGATTACATTTCTAGCTGCATGCTGCTTTCTACCTGAAATTTCAACTCATGTCCTCCCTGAGACACACAAGTCCTGGCTTGATGCAGGTGTTAGGGAAGTGCCTCTGAGTGATAGCATCCTAAGTACCAGGCAGCTTTCTGGGTTGTTTCTTCAGTGGAAAGGTACCTCCATCCTTCAGGGAAACATCACCAAGTCCCATCCATAATCAATAGCTTCTGAGCCTCCAGGGTTCAGAGCTCAAGGGCTACCGTGAAGCTCACTGCCCCAAATCCCTCCCTACTCAGAATCTTCGAGAATACCGTGGTTAAAATGTAAAATGTCCCCTGTGAGACCATGTGATGGGCTTTTGGATTCCCCAGTTGGTGGTGCTGTCTGGAAAGGTTGTGGGGCCTTTGATTGGAGAAGCCTTGCTGGGGGAAATGGGTCACCGGCGACAGCTTTGAGATTTTGCTGTGCAATCTTTACTTCATATCTGCTTCCTGCTTCCTAACTGTGGGTGCAATATGACCAGCGGTCTCACACTCCTGCCACAATGGACTGCGCCCTTTTCTTTAAAGATTTATTTATTTATTATGTATACAATGCTCTAACTGCATGTACACCTGCAGGCCAGAAGAGGGCATCAGATCACATCATAGATGGTTGTGAGCCACCATGTGGTGGCTGGGAATTGAACTCAGGACCTTTGGAAGAGCAGACAGTGCTCTTAACCGATCATCAGCCCAAGTAAACCCTTCCTTCTCTCAGATTCCTTTAGTTATGTTGTCACAGCATCTAGAAGGATTTGTTGCTGCATGTTTACGAACTCAAAGGTAACAGTAGCTAGCCTGTTGACTGTCGTTGTATTGCATAGAAGAGTCAGGCAAAGTAGTGTTTAATAAAGGGGGGGTCTTAGCCATCCCCTCTTCAGGTCACAGGTGAGAGAAGGATTCCTGCATTGGGGTGATGGGATAGCCTGACAAGACCCCTGACACTAGACAGAGAAAAATAACACAGGCAACTACTGGAGATCACATACCGTTCCCAGGACTATGTGTTAGCAGGGCGAAGCTGCAGGAGGAGGCGTGCCTCCAGACTCTCACGGACCCTGCTGGACAGAAACTGCTTGTTTGAGCAAGATGTTGTTAATAAGATGCAGAGAGAATGGACTTGGTCATGAACTAAAATGTCTTGTTGGTTTTTTCCCCCCTTTATTTTTACCCAGCTGGCAAGTTAAGGAGAGAATTTATTTTTCTATGAATAAATGCAACACAAGCTTGAAGCAGCACATGGGATCAAATGCATCTGAAGCCCATTGTGATAGTTAATGTAGCAGACACAGTCATAGCCAGCTTGTTAGAACAAAAAGAATATTTATTGGGTAATCGACCTGTGACAGAGCCAGAGGGGCCTAAGTCACCAGCAAAGTGAGCTTGAGAAGGAGGCAAACTGTCAGTGCCCCCACTGTGCACCAGGGCACTCGCTCCCTGCCTATTTTACATCTAGGTAAGCTGCATTTAAGGAAATGACCTTCCTGCCTGCACCCCCCCCCCTCTCTCTTGTGCAGGCCAAGTCCCTCTCCCCATGCAGGTGAATGATGTCAAGAGGCAAAGGGTGGGGGACATGCAGTCTGCGCGGAGTCTGGCTAAGAGTGAGCTTGCCAACAGAAGGAACACAGGAGGTTGTGTTCCTTTGTAACTTCCAAAATGCTGACCCCGTGGCATCACCTGTCCAGAGGCACACTGTAGTCCCCTGTTTGAGCAAGAAACAGGAAAGAACTGGCTTCCTGCTCAAAGGTGCCATGGTTCTTTAAAAAAAAAAAAAAAAAAGTCTTGGTCTTATGTTGTATGTCTACCTTGGGCATACAAGGAAATATTATTATTATAAAAGCTTCTGGAACATTCTTCCGGCTGGCATTTGACACCCTTGCCTCTAACTTCTGTGTAGCGAGAAAGGCTCCTGAGTAGTATTTTTAAGATTCTGCTGTGAAGTTTCTGTTTTTTTTTGAAAACTGCCTTGACCATTTGGGGTGAGCCCAGATCACAGAGAGCTGACTCTCCCTAAAGCAGTGTGTGTTATTTTTAAATGAACTCTTTCTTAAAGCATGCCCGTATGAGAAGCCAGTGTATGAAACAGATGGACACAGAGGGGCTTGGGCTAAAGGGGTCAGTGAGCCTTGCCCCAGGCGGCCCTCTCCCCTGAATAGCATGGCAGTCCAATGGCATGATTTGCAAACTGCACATTAAGGGACTGTGAGGAAAGAACGGGCCATTTGGGTAATAATTGATTGCCCTTTTCTTTAAATGTGGAGCTGTTTCCTGGTCACCACAGGCAGTCAGTCCATTTGACCAGACACATCTCCTCTTCCTTACGGATCTTTATGCCGCTTTCTAAAACCTAACTCACTTTATTGTATATTTTCCTGGATGCAGTCCTCTCAATGCCTCAAACCAGAGCTCACACTGCATAATATTTCACCCTTCATGGGTGGAAGGCTGCCCCATGGGTGCAGAGGTAGTGGAGATGCGCTCTGGGTTTCAGCTGCAAAATGGACAGAGCCATCATCTATGATAAAACTGTACTTCCCCTCCTTTTCTTGTCTTCGATAGCTTTGCCTTAATGATATACAGTGTCTTCTAGATCCTTCTTACCCATGTTGGCACAAGTCCAGCTTCCCACTCAACTCTGAATGTGGCTTTCTGTGATGCTTCTTATGTGCTTAAGCTTGATTTGCTCTTTTTATGAGACTTAGGGGGTACTCTGTGAGGGTGATTAAAGACCAAGATGAGTTTCCTGGTGTGTTTGGGGGGTAGAGAGCCATGCTTGAATGTAGTCAATGTAGAAGTGGGGCACTCCCTCCTAGAGCACCATGGGTGGAGTGGGTTTTAGGTGGCGGACTCTGAGTGCCAATTTGAGTTTGGGTTGAGTGGTAATGTCCTTGCTTTTAGAGATATGAGGGCCTTAGACACCGATGGTCAAGAGACTCACTGTAGCTTTTCTGTGCATGTCCCAGACGAGTTATCGTAATTACTGGTTTTAAAATTAGCATCGCTTGAGGTCAGTCTCCCCACCAGTACAGATGCTTACGGGGGTTTTCTGCTACTGTCTTCTTTTCTGGAACATTCAGTTTGTGCTGTTCTTGGGGGAGGGGGGAATTTGAGAGTTTAGAGGGATGGAGGGAGGTGGGCAGAGGAGGAAGGGCCAGAGGAGAAGGAGAACTTGCCAGATGAACTGTGACAGGTCAGTTGTTTTAACGTATCAGGATTATGGACAGGCCGAAGGTGGAGGATGGTAACATGCACCAGAGACAGACCAGTCTCAGTGTGGAGAGGAGACGTAATAGTATATGTGAGCCCAAGCTCTGGTCTTTCTCTTTCTCTTCTCCCTCCCTCCACATGGTTCCCCCCCCACCCCTGGCTCCCACCAGCTCCGACTCCCAGATCCTTCTGTTTCATATCAGAACCTAGCTTAGGCCATCATAGCAGAGCCACTCAGCTGTCCTTCCTCATTTGCTCCTCCCCCCACCCCCACCCCTCAGCTCATTAAATGATCACTTCTGTTCTCTATCCTGTTCACCAGCATCACTGGGATGCAGAACCTTCCAGAACATGGGTTGTGTTGTTGCATTGTCTCCTGCAGGAGCACAGAGCAGCAGGCTGGTAGGCACCTTTGCACCCCAGGGTGAAAACCTCTTCTCCCTTCTTGTTAAAATGGAGCAATAGGCCTGCAAGCCGAGGACACTGAGAGTTAAATGAGATTGCCTTGGCATAGGGCTTCGTGTATAACACTCACAGGGGCAGTGGATGGTTTTTATCATCTGCATTTTGAAGGGAAAGGAATGTGGACAGTGTCACATGTTCTAATTCAGGGTAAGTCTCTAGGGAATGTTTGCAAGGCAGAAGAGAAGTTGTGGTCTGGGGAGGTGGCTCAATGGCTTTGAGAGTGAGGACCTGAGTTCAGATTCTCAGAACCTGCATGATCCTGGAGGTATCGGTATGTGTCCGTGAGCCCAGTGTTCCTATGATGAGATGGTTGGCAGACAGGAGGATCCCCAGAAACTCATGGGCTAGCTAGCCTGGACTACACAGTAGTACATAAGAGACAGTCTCAGAAAAAATGGAAGGCTAAGACCAACACTTAAGGCTGTCCCCTGGTCTCCACACATGCAGCGACAGGTACATGTCTTTACTTATAGACACATAGAGCTACATATAACACACACACACACACACACACACCCACACACACACACACACAATATATATATATATGAGAGAGGGAAGAGGTTGGGGAGAGGGAGTGAAGAAAGAGAGATTAGAAGATACAAAAGCAAAGCTTGTCTGCGAAGTTCATGGATGGCTCTCGGGGACTGGAGGCTTTCAGCATGTTTAAGTTTCCTAGCAGCCTGTATTTATCAAGGCCTGCTCTGCCTGGCCCCATCCCTGGACAGTGCTTTATAGGGCTGCTGGCTCCTGTCTCTACTGAATACTAAGTGTGGCTATGGACTTACTAATGGAGAGGGTGGTTGCATCCACACAGAATACAAAGCATGGACCGCCATGGCAGTCGCAAGCCCATCTCCTCACAAGTCTCCCGTGAGCAGCTTTCCTCCATTAAGTTGAACTAAAAATTTAAATGTGCAGAGTTTAAAAGTACTTTGAAAACTTTCCCCTTTTTCAAGTCTCTACATCAAGAACTGATCTCTTTAGATGTCCACATCTGTCAGACAGCTGGAAGGTCCATCCCCTGCACTTGCTTTTTCACACCTGCCATTTGTCTCTGCACAGGCAATTCTTGATAATTGAGATGTATTGTGCATGAGGCAGAGGCCTCACTCAAGGGTGCCAAAGGTACAGTTCCTGGCCAGCTGCTTTCCCTTCATTAGGATGTGTCCATCAGACACTGCTCATGAGAAATCCTTGCCAGGGGACATCTGCCTGTGTCATCTTATTAGCTGGGATAAGCTGGGCTTCTTGTTCCCTCAGCAAAAAAAGGTGAAGTTAGTTCTTAAGAAGCCACTGTCATAAAAGTTTTCACCCTTTACAATTAAAGCAGGAAGAGGTCAATGACAGGAAATTAATGCTGCAGTAGTCAGCCTTCATCATTCATAAGCAGTTAGGGCCCTAAATGCCACGTTTGAAGGCTGTTTTCTCCCTCCAGTTCTGAGGCAAATGTAATTGTATAGAACACTAGCTGTGTTTGGAATTTTAATTCGTCTATTGGCAGTGTCACAAGGAGTTCATTTAAGACCCCAGCTATTCTTGTGATCTGTGCATAGAGAGTGTGTGTGTGTGTGTGTGTGTGTGTGTGTGTGTGTGTGTGTGTGTGTGTATACATACATGGTCTTGTAGAGGCCATGTCCATGTGTACACTTGTTTATGGAGGCCAAAAGTCAACCTTGAGTGTCAATCAAGAACTACTCATCTTGTTTTTTGAGACAGAGTCTATCATTAGCTTGGAGCATGCTAAGTAGGCCAGGCTGGTTAGCCAGTGAGTCCTAGGGAACCCTCCTTGTCCTCACTGGCCACTGATAAGATTGTAAGTGTGCACTGCCATCTCTGGCATTTTTTTTTAAAACATAGGTTCTGAGGACTGAATTCAGGCCCTCATGATTGCATGAGTTGCATGATTGCATCCGTTACCAGCTGATCTCTCCAACTCAAGAGCTCAGATGCTTACAGAAGGGTTACCCACATGAGGCCAAGGGGGGACACAGGGCAGAGCAAATGGCTACTACACAACTGGGATAGACACAAAGGAGCAGGGCATTTAGAAGTGACAGATGTAAGTCAGAGCCCAGCCCCTCTGTGATGACATAGGTGACTGGATGACTTCTGCCCATGGGGAGTCAAGGGTGAGTGGTAGAGTATACAGGTGAACTGGCCTCTAGGAAGCTTCAGGAGCAGATGGACATCATGACTGCAGGGGTGCCCAAGACAAAATAGCAGCTGCCACCAGAACTGTCCACTAAGCAAAGCAGCTTCAGTTTTCTCATTGTACCTCTCTGATGGCTGAAAGGCTCAGCTAATGGGAAGCATTTACTTGCTTGAGGCTGACACCCAGCAAGGTTGCCACCCTACCCTGGGCTCTCCTTAATCTTCCAGTTAAAATCACAGTACACACAGAGGTCCCAGCAGGAGTCCTAGAATTCTCCCCAAGTAAAGAACTGCAAACCAGTAATCAACACAGCACCCAGTCTGCTAATTCTACCCACTTACCCATCCATCCACCCATTTATCCACCCACCCACCTATCTATCCACCCATCCACCTATCTATCCATCCATCCACCCATCTATCCACCCACCCACCCATCTATCCACCCACCCACCCATCTATCCACCCACCCACCCATCTATCCACCCACCCACCCATCTATCCACCCACCCACCCATCTATCCACCCATCCATCCCCATGTCATCTATGGATGTGTACTTTGTGTAGGGGCTTAAAAATACATAAGTAAGCAAGACATGCACTTTGGCATTTTGAATTTCCTACAGTAAGCGGGCACTAGAGGTCTCAGGAATATCAAAGACAAAGTGGTTTTCATAGAAATCTTCTTGTCAGCTTTGATCAATAAGAAATCCCTGAGCTACAGAGCCCATGAGTGGCCCATGTAGGATTGAAAACTAGGACTGGAAACTGGGATTCCTCATTGCCAGACAAAGGGCTTTCCAATCAGTCACATGGAGTGATCCATCTGCACAGTAGGAACAGACTCATACCATCCAGATTAGATACCATCCCATGCATGTTCCCAAGAATTACATCCTGTGAACCATAGCAGGGGTCTTCCGGTAACCCACTAGGCATGCCACAGTGGGACCATACCTTAAAATTTTAAGCCATTTCTGATCCCCATTATTCTTGTTTAAAAATCTGCACCCCTGCATGGCCCTACCAGGCTTCTGAGCCTTTATTATCTGTAGCAGAATGGCTTTCCTCATAGCACCCAGGCAGCTGTGAGAAGGCACTGCTCTTGCAGACAGCCCAAAGAATTGAGAAGTTTTGACAGCCCCAAGGACAGCTCCACTTTCACTTACAAATCAAGGTTACGTGCTCCTAGTGAAGCACTTTTAAAGTCAACTCGTTTCTTTAATTGCCAGCACCAGTCTACCCGGGAAGCCTGCAGCAATTGCACCAATATAGCTCGGGTTATTGATCCCTGTGATGCAGGGCTTCTGCTCCAGGCACGCTGCAGCACTTTCAGCAGATCAGCACAATAGTTCAGAGATCAATCATTATTTCTCCCTACCGGTCCATTTTAATTGTGAAATCAAAGGCGCAGTAATCGCTTCTTAAGTTGGGAGAGCATGTGTGAACCCAGGGGAAGATCTGTCATCATGGTAACAAGCCTTTCACACGCAGGGCAAGCTGGGATGCTCAGGGTTTCCTGCATTGACTCTAACTGCCCAGGACCCTTGAGCTTAATGGAGGTTGGAAGTCAGCAATTTTTCATCCATGACCTACTCCTCTACACCTTTGTCAGGAAATCTGGGGATACAGGAGGCAAATGATCCCCACCAGACAATAGAAACCCAAGGCATAAAGGAGCGCTGCCTTTCCAGGATTTGCATCCCATGAAGGATGGACAGTGTTGCTGAGGTTGAGGGCACCTTCCATGAGAAGTCAGCCTCAATAGACAGAGGACTCTGAGCCATCTCATGTCTCAGCAAGAGACAGCATTCTCTAATAGTTTTCTATTAAGAAACAAAATGATCAGAATTTGATTCTCAGGAGAATTTCCATGTTGCCACCCACCCACCCACTGCATGTTGAGGCTTTGATGTCTTCTAGAGAATGGCAATTTGAGGTCAGCTAACTGAATTTCTCCTGGACACTGGAAAACCAACTAGATATGAGAAGAGATTTTTATCTTCTCCTGGAACTAGTTTCTCAAAAGATGTGCAGCTGGATGTTAGTTAAGCAAGGTGTTAAACTCCAGTTGTATTTTATTAAAATATCATTGATTCTGAGGTGAGCTGTCAACTTTACTGGGTCCCCAGTGTACTGATGGGCACATTTGCCTAAGTTCCGTAAGCCAGTGTAGTGGCCTTTGCATGACAAGTGTTTGGGCTTCACAACTCCTGGACATTTCCTAAACAATGGTGGTGCTAGGCCAGCCTTTGGAAGGAAGTAACCCAGTGTCTTCTTAGGTAGATGCTCTGAGCTTCCAAGAGTGAAGCTTGTGAGGAATTCTGGGGCCCCTCAGATCTTTACATTGGCTTCCTCATGTTGAGATTTAGCAGTGGAAGGGTAAGGTCAAAGACGGTCTTTACCAATTTCTGGCTCCTCAAAACCCACGCATCTCCATTTCCCACAGAGTACTGGAATCTTCCTAGGGATTCCTTGACCCAAAGCCCACAGCCCTGTTGGGAACATGTCAGGATGCCTGTTCCCTCTGTGGAAGCTGAAGAAGACTTCAGCCGGAGAGCTGTCCTAGATCTTCCCTCTTTCTGCTGCTGTTTTATTTGGAACAGGTCCCCAAGGTGACCTCTGGCTGTCCTCTTTTGGTGCCTTTGACCCTGGAATGATTTGCATAAGGAGGATCTAAACCACAGAAGGCCGTTTGGCTTCCTCTTCTCATCCTGCCTGTCTGCTTGGCATTGAAACCCTTCCTAACTGAGCCGTGTGGGTTCCCTGGAGCCTACTTAGCTCCTGCCCGGTGCCAAATCTGTTTTCAGTCTTCTTAGCAATTCTATGAGCTTTGCAAATCCCACTGGTATAGGTTAGCCAGAGGCAGATTCTGATGAGGCCTCTTAATAGAAAACAAGACAAAAAAAAAAAAAAAAAAAAGAGTCCAGGTTGTATTATCTTGTAATCATCCTACAGGGCTGGCCCTCATTACAGTGCAGTAGAAACGCCTAGTGAGATTTCAGAGTATTCCTGTTGAGTTGCTTGGTCAAGTTCCCCATCTCTTTTTGTTATGGGGACAGACTCCTCCCAGGTACAGTGATGGGGTGATTCATCCAAAAGACATTTAATAAATATCCACTAAGTCCTAGATTCCATCCTTGGGATGGGAAGATCGCTTTGACTCAAAGATGCAGCCTCACAAAGCTGTTGCTGTTTCAGGTTTTTTGTTTTTGTTTGTTTGTTTGTTTGTTTGGTGTGTGTGTGTGTGTGTGTGTGTGTGTGTGTGTGTGTAAGATGGATATAAATTGTCAGGGGAGGTGGGATCTATAAAGAAAAGACAAAGCCATGTGCATGGGTAGAATGAAGCAGGGATACAGTCCCTCATTAGGTGGTCAGGGAAGTCCTCTTGGATGGAAGGCCATCATGAGACCTTAGTGGCAAAGGAATTAGAAATTTAAGGAGGGCATATGAAGCCATATCCATGCAGAGGCATCAAGGACAGCTTAGAGGCTAGTCTAAAGTTGGTGAACTAGGGTAGAGTAG
This sequence comes from Acomys minous, assembly GCF_964271855.1. Taxonomy (NCBI): domain Eukaryota; kingdom Metazoa; phylum Chordata; class Mammalia; order Rodentia; family Muridae; genus Acomys; species Acomys minous. Next base: position 64,486,468 of record NC_140484.1, read on the forward strand.
GCACAGCAACATCTAAGGCCATCAGGATTCAGGAAAGGGCTGAGGAGGGCCATAAAGTCTGCAGTGACATCCATTGCGCGTTCTCTCTCTCTCTCTCTCTCTCTCTCTCTCTCTCTCTCTCTCTCTCTCTCTCTCTCTCTCTCTTTAAAGAAGTTCTTCTGACAGGCAGGTGTGGCCCCAGCTTTGAGGGTATGATGCTGCCACCTGCTTCCACATCTTCTTTGCAGGAAGGTTACATAGAACACTTAGAAATTAAATTATATTGTTCATGCTGTATGCCAAGCCTTCTTATATTGGTATTTAATTTGTGGAATGAAGGATATGTGTGAAAATATGTGCTTGTACATATAAATGAAATAATTTCACATCTACTAGACACCTGAAAGGTTATTGAAGTTTTTGCATGGTAGAAGTGTGTTCTTTATTTTCTCTTTTTTTTTCTTTAATACCATTGAATGTTGGTGTTGGAAGAAATGGGCTTATTTATGTAATTGGGAACATTATGCCCATCGCCAATTAAGTCTCTCCCTGTTATTTATTCAGTCTTCCAGGAAATGGTGACTGCAGAAGGGTGGGCAGAGACAGTGAGGGGCTGAGTCCCTGTGAAGAACCAAAGAGAGTGAGATTTCTTGCCCTCAGCACTGATGACTTCGGCATCAGACTTGTCTTAGTGGTGGTGGTGGCAGTCCTGGGAGCCACATGTCAGTTACGTAGTTGGCTTCTGTCCACTAGAACCAGTAGAGCTTCCATCCTCCAGTTATGAAAGACAGTGGTCCCTAGGCTCCTCCAAATGGTCCTGGAAGGGACACACACCCCTGGCGGAAAACTACTGTCATGTGGAGACCAACTTTTCTTGAGTTTAAGGAAAGGAAATAACCACTGGATAAGGGATTTGAAGAGTGGAAAACTGCAGCTGGGTCCCCTTCCTGATAAGATCACATCAGATCATCTGCAGAGGTGGCGGAGCCTGGAATTTATTTCAGGAACTGTCCTTCATCCACATGGCTGGGGTTAATGATATCTCAGGGTCTAGGGTAGAGTTATAAGAGATTCTTATAACAGTGAAAGAGTGGGAGACAGTAGAAGAATGAGCCAGGAACCCCCTTGCAGTACAAATGGTGGAGGGAAGTCTAGGTGGGAAGGAGGGAGGAACACTACAGCCAACCCATAGAAGATCTAGGAGGATGTGAGCTAGCCTGGAGTTAAAGGTTCTGGGGCTGAGTCAGTAAGGGGCAGGGATGGAGCAGTATGGTAGAAGGGGTGGAGAATGCCATTCCTTCAGGATTGGTGAAAGGGGAGTCACCTGCCTGCCATATAGCAAAGGGCAATAGCTGCAGCCCCAATCTGTGTGTATATGTGCATTGTCAACTTGACCCATATGGGAACAGGGAGTCTCAGCTGAGGAACTGCCTCTCTCAGATTGGCCTGTGGCCATGTCTGTGGAGGCAGATGTCATTCCTGAGCAGGTAGGCCTGCACTGTGTAAGGAAGGTGGCTGAGCATGAGTCTGGGAGCGAGCCAACAACAAGCAGTGTTCCTTCATGGTTATTCCTTTAAGCTGCATCTGCCTTGACTTCCTGACTTGGTTTCCCTCAATAATGAATTAGAAAGTGTAAGATGGATTAAACCCTTCCCTCCCCCTAGGGTTTTTTTGGGGGGAGGTCATGGTGTTTGTCCCAGCAACAGAAAACAAACTAGAATGGTATGGAGTTAACACGTCAAGTCAAGGGAATTCTATCTAACGCTTCCATATTTAGATGTGTTAATCATATGTTTTATTGTTTTAAAACAGTCTGATTCTGTAGCCCAGGCTAGCCTGGAACTCTTTACGTAACTTAGCCTTGAAATCATGCAATCTTCCCATCCCAGCCTCCCAAGTGTTGTGACAGGCATGACCCATCACAGCTAATGGGATTTTTACTAATATCAAAAATGAGTGGAATGGCTTTAGAAAAAAAAACCTGTAAGATAGTTGAACTGAAATGAACAAATTAGGGAGTCTTATTTATAACAGATGCCATTGAAAATAAATATACCATATGTCATAATTATAACTACAAACAATGATTATCAGTTGTCCATGCACAGACACAGATGGAGACAATATATGGAAAATTCTGGAACAGGCAGGCTGCATTCACTCTGCAAATGTTGATTAAGCACATGTTGTGTGCTGGTTGCACTCCACCAGCAATGGCAGGAAAATGTAGTCCTTGACCCAAAGGGTACCAAAATTCTAATTAAAGACAAACAGCTTTGAGTTTTGTCCAAGAGGCGCCCTACAATCAATAAGAAAACCATTAAGAAGTCCTTCTATCAGGCACCAATGAAGAGGAGATGCAACTGGAAAATGCATCGAGAAATCTTTAATCTCATTAGAATGTAAATGAATTCACAATTAATATATTGAAACAGAGGGGCTGGGAAGATGATTTAGTCAGTAATACCTTTGCTCTGTAAGCACAAAAACCTGAGTGTGAATTCCTGGCATCTGGGAGCTAGCTCGCTGACCTGACCAGCCAGCAGAGTCAGCAAGCTTCAGGTTCAGTGAGAGATCCTGCCTTAGAGAAGGAAGGCAAAGTGTGCCATAGAGAGCAACTTCCCATTTCTACAAGTGCATGTGCCACCCCCTTCCCCTCCCCCTCCCCCTCCCTGTTTTTTCTCTTTTCCCTTCCCCTCCCTCTCTGCTTCCCTGCGCCCTCCTCCCCATCTCCTTCCCTCTTTCCCTCTCTTTCTCTTTTTTCCTCAGCTGAATATCACCACTGGTCTTCTAAACTGGTAAATATCCACTGGGAAGGAGGAAAAAAAAACCTCAGTGGATGGGAAACAACATATTTGTTGCTGTGTTAAATCTATTCTACAAAGAACCTGAAGCAACCAAAAATATGAGAGTAATGAAAGGATTACATAAATTTTGGTAACTTATTCCATCAGCTACTATATTTCATTTTTAATGGAAATTATGAGGTTGCAGAAGAATCACAAAGCCATGAAAAATTAGAAAGCAGTGACTGGCTGTGTGGAATAAAAACCAGGGTGAGATGCAGACGCTTTACGTTCACTGAGTTCCCTTCCATCTACTGAGATTTAGTAGAGAGTTTTCTTTCTTTTTTTCTTTTGGTTTGGTTTTGCTTCTATAAGTTTTGGGTTTTTTTTTTTTTAAAGTTTCACTCCTTTTATTATTATTTTTTTACTTGTTTTCTGCTTTACTCTTCTCTCATACACTACACCTAGAGTGCATCCTCCCCTCCCTCCACTCCTCTGTCAGATCCTCCCTTCAGTTTCCCTTCAGAAAAGAGCGGGCCTCTCAGGATATCAACTGAACATGGCATAACAAGATGCAGTAAGACCAGGCACTAACCCTCATGTCAAGGCTAGATGAAGCAACCTAGTAGGAGGAAAAGGGTCTCCCAAAAGAGGCAAAAGAGTCAGAGACACCCCCGTTCTCATGTTAGGAGTCCTACAAACACTCCAAGCTAAACAACTGCAGCATATATGCAGAGGACCTAGTTCAGACCCATGCAAGCTCCGTGATTGCTGCTCCAGTCTCTGCGAGCCCCTGTAAACTCTGCTTAGTTCACTCTATGGGCTGTGTTCTTCTGGTGCCCTTGATCCCTCTGGCTCCTATAATCCTTCCCCTCCCTTTTCTGTAAGGTTCCCCAAACTCTGCCTAATGTTTGGTTGTGGGTCTATGCATCTGTTCCCATCAGCTGCTGGAGGGAGCCTCTCTGATGACAATTGGTCTGGGCATCAATCTGTGAGGATTGTACAGTATCTCTAGGAATCATCCCATTGACTTTGTCTTTGTTTGTTGTGCTTGGTTCTAGCCTAGGTCTCTGAGTGATCCAGCTTCTGGTTTCTGGCCATTCAGGCAGTGTTGGACATGGGCTCTCTCTCATGGCTTGGGCCTCAAGTTACACTGGGCATTGGTTGGCCACTCTTCACCAATTATTGCCCCCAAGATATCTGTAGGCAGGCCAGATGTGGTTCAGGTGTTTTGTGACTGGGTTGGTGTCCCGGTCCCATCACTGGGAGCCCTGCCTGGTTAAAGATGTCCTGTTCAGGCTCTATTTCCTCCATTACTAGGAGTCCTTGCAAAGGCCACCCTCATAGGTTCTAGGAGGTTTCCACGTCCCCTCCTAAATGTCATCCTATTCCGGTTGTCACTTACTGTTCTCTTTTCCTTCATCTCTCCCTGTCCCACCTGATCCATCCTGTTCCCATGCCCACCCACCCTTGGTCTGCCCTCAAAATCTATTCTGTCTCTTTTCCTCAGGGAGATCCATGCATTTGCCTTCGAGCTATCTTTGTTACTTAACCTTTCTGAGTCTCTAGATCTTAGAGTGATTATCCTTTACTTAACAGCTAATATCCTCTTATAAGTGAGTACATATCATGTTCGTCTTCCTGGGTCTGGGTTACCACATGCAGGATGATTCTTTCAGTTCCATCCATTTGCCTGCAAAGTTCATGATGTCATCTTTTTCTAACATCTGAGCGATACTCTATTGTTTATATAAACCACATTTTCTCTAGCAATTCTTTGTGTGAGGGACATCTAGGTTGTTCCCAGTTTCTGGATATTATGATTAAAGCCACTATTAACATAGTTGAGCAAGCATCATTTTAGAATGATGGAATGTCCTTTAGGTATATGCCCAGGAGTGCTATAGCTTGGTCTTAGGGTAGATCTATTCCCAGTTCTCTGAGGAGCCACCATTTTGATTTCCATAGTGGCTATACAAGTTCACTCTCACCAGCAATGGTGGAATGGTCCTCTTGCTCCACATCCTTGTCAGCATGAGCTGTCACTTGTGTTCCTGATCTTAGCAATTCTGACCAGGTGTAAGATGGAACCTCAGAGTTATTTTTATTTACGTTTTCCTAATGGCTCAGGATATCGAACAATTCTTTAAGTGTTTCTTGGCCATTTGAGATTCCTCTATTGAGAATTCTCTGTTTATATCTGCACTTCCTTTTAAAATTGGATTGTTTGGTTTATTGATGTCTAGTTTCTTGAGTGGTAGAGTTGGTGAAAAATCTTTTCTCATCCTGTAGGCTTCTATTTGTTGTATTGGCAGTGTCCTTCGCTTTACAGAAGCTTTTCTGTTTCATGAGGTCCCACTTATTAATTGTCAGTCTTAGTACCTGCACTATGGCTGTTCAGTAAGTTGTCTCCTGTGCTAATGCATTCATTCAAAGCTATTCCCTATTGTGTCTTCTATCAGGTCCAGTGTATATGCTTTTATGTTGAGGTCTTTGATTCACTGGGACTTGAGTTTTATGCAGGGTGATAAGTATTTGCATTCTTTTATATGCAAACATCCAGTTAGACCAGTACCATTTATTGAAGATGTTTTCTTTTTTCCATTGTTTATTTCTGGCCTCTTTATCAAATATCAGGCATCCATAGGTGTGTGGATTTATGTCTGGGTCTTGAATTCTCTCAATTAATTTTTCTTTTTTAATGACAGTATCATGCAGTTTTTATTACTATAGTTCTGCAGTACAGCTTGAAATCAGGGATGGTGATACCTTGGAAGTTCTGTTTTGTGTTTTTTCATAGGATTGTTTTAGCTATCATCCCCCCCACCCCCATAGGAAGTCGATTATTATTCTCTCAAGGTCTGTAAAGAATTGCATTGTGTGGGACTGTGTGGGATCTGTAGATTGCTATTGGTAGGATGGTCTTTCTACTATGCTAATTCTACTGATCCATAAGAGTAGGAGATCTATTCATCTTCTGGTAACTTCTTCAATTTCTTTTCAAAGACTTGATGTTTTTGTCATAGAAGTCTTTCATTTGTTTGGTTATAGTTACCCCAAAATATTTTCTATTATTTTAGGGGGCTAATATGAAGGGTATTGTTTTCCTGATATCTTTCTCAGTCCATTTGTCATTTGCATATAGAGGGTTACTGATTTTTTTTTTTTTTAAGTTAATCTTGTATCCAGCCATATTGCTGAAGGTGTTTATGAGATTTAGGAGTTCCCTGGTAGAATTTTTGGGGACACTTACATATACTATTATATCATCTGCAAATAATGTTACTTTGACTTCTTCCTTTCCGATTTGTATCCCTGTCATCTCCTTCAGCGGTTTTATTGCTCAATAACATGGAAAGAGTGGACAGCCTTGTCTTGTTGCTGATTTTAGTGGAATTGTTTCGAGTTTCTCTCCATTTAATTTGGTGTTGGATATAGGCTTGTTGTAAATTGACTTTATTATGTTTAGGTATGTCCCTTGTTTACCTAATCTCTCTATAAGACTTTAATCATGAAGGAGTATTGGATATGTCAAAGGCTTTTTCAACATCTAGTGAGATGATCATGTGGATTTTTTTTTCAGTTTGTTTATATAGTTGACTACATTGACTATTTTTCATATGTTGAACCATTCCTACATCTCTGGGACGAAACCTACTTGATCATGGGGGATGCTGTTTTTAATATGTTCTTGGATTTGATTTGCCAGTATATTTTTGGGTATTTTGTATCTGTGTCCATAAGGGAAGTTGGCATCAAATTCACTTTCTTTGTAAATCTTTGTGCGTTGGGTCTCAGGATAACTGTGGCCTCATAAAATGAAGTTGTAATTTTCATTCTTTTTTATTTTGTGCAATAATTTGAGAAATATTAGTGTTAGCTCTTTTTTTTTAAATCCGGGCCATTTTTTTTGGGGGGGGGAGACTTTTAATGACAGCTTCTATTTCATTAGGGGTTATAGGTTTGTTTAGGTTGTTCATCTGATCTTGATTTAACTTTGGTAAGTGGCCTATTGAGAAAATATTTATTTTAGATTTTCCAATTTGGGGAGTACAAGCTTTTAAAATATGACCTGTTTAATCTTTGGATTTCCTTGGTATTTGTTGTTATGTCCCACTTTCATTTCTAATTTTGTAAATTTGGGTATTTTTTCTCTCTGCCTTTTAGTTAGTTTAGATAAGAGTTTGTCTATCTTGTTGATTCTCTCAAAGAACTGATTATTTTATTGATTCTGTGTATTGTTCTCTTTGTTTCTATTTTATTGATTTCAGCCCTCAGTTTGATTATTTCCTGCCATCTACTCCTCTTGGGTGCTTGCTTGTTTTTGTTCTAGAGCTTTCAGGAATGCTGGTAAGTTGCTAGTATGAGACCTCTCTCTATCTTTTTTATTAATGTAAGTACTTAGTGGTATCAATTTCCTCTTAGCACTGCTTTCATTGTATCCCATAGTTTGAATATGTTGTACATTAATTTTCATTGAATTTTAGGAAGTTTTTAACTTCTTTTTTTTTTCCTTTATGTCTTTTTTCAGTAGTCATTCAACAGAGAGTTATTCATTTCCCATGAGTCTGTAGGCTTTCTGTTGTATCTGTTGTTGGAATCCAGCTTTCATTTGTGGTGGTCTGATAGGATGCAGAAGGTTTTTACTTTTCTTGTATCTGTTAAGACTTGCTTTGTGATTGAATAACGATCAATTTTGGAGAAAGTTCTGTGAGGTGCTGAGAAGAAGGGCTATTCTTTTGTGTTTGAGTGAAATGTTCTGTAATTATCTGTTAGGTTCATTTGGTTCATAATGCCTTTCAGTTCCAGTATTTCTCTGTTTAGTTTTTGTTTGAATGACCTGTCCATTGGTGTAAGTGGGGCACTGAAGTCTCCCACTATGAGGGTCAGTGTGTGATTTAGGCTTTAGTTATATATTTTTTTCAAATGTTGGTGCCCTTGCATTTGGGGCATAAATGTTATGAACTGAAAACATCATCTTGGTGGTTTTTCCTTTGATGAGTGTGAAGTGTCCTTCTCCATCTCTTTTGTTTCATTTTAGTTTGAAGTCTATTTTGTTAGATATTATAATGGCTATAGAATCTTCTTCCTTAGATCTTCTGGTTTTGATAATATTTTCCCAACCCTTTACTCTGAGGCACTGTCTATATTTGATGTTAAGCTGTGTTTATTGTATGCTGCAGAAGGATGGGTCCTGTTTTTATATCAATTCTGTTAGTCATGTCTTTTTATTGGAGAAATGAGCCTGTTGACATGAAGAAATATCCATAACCAGTGATTGTTAATTTTTTTTGTTGCGTTGCTTTTGTTTTTGGGGGTGGTGGTGGTGTGTGTGTAAGTGTACACACATGGATGTGTGTTTGCGTTCCTTTTTTGGGTTTTGATGGTGTGAGATTGTTTATATTTTGTGTTTTCATGGGTGTAGTTAACATCTATTGGTTGGAGTTTTCCATCTAGTATTTTCTATAGGGCTGGATTTGTGGATAGATAATGATTAAATTTGGCTTTATTAATGGAATATCTTGTTTTTCTCCCTCTGTGGTCATTGGAAGTTTTTCTGGGTAAAATAGTCTGGGCTGGTATCTGTGGTCTCTTAAGATCTGCCGGACAATCTCTTCAGGTCCTTCTGGGTTTTAGGGTCTCAATTAAGATGTTGGGTGTAATTCTAATGGGTCTGCCTTTATATGTGGCTAGGCCTTTTTCTCTTGAAGCTTTTAGTATCTTTCATTGTTCTGTAAGTTTAGAGTGTTGATTATTATGTGATGAGGGGACTTTCTTTTCTGGTCCAACCTATTTGTTGTTCTGTAAGCTTCTTGTACCTTTATAGGCAGGTCTTTCTTTAGGTTAGGAAATTTTTCTTGCATGGTTTAGTCGAAAATATTTTCTGGGCCCTTGAGCTTGAATTCTTCTTCTTCTTCTTCTTCTTCTTCTTCTTCTTCTTCTTCTTCTTCTTCTTCTTCTTCTTCTTCTTCTTCTTCTTCTTCTTCCTTCTTCTTCTTCTTCTTCTTCTTCTTCTTCTTCTTCTTCTTCTTCTTCTTCTTCTTCTTTCTTCTTCCTCCTCCTCCTCCTCCTCCTCCTCCTCTTCTTCTTCTTCCTTTTCTACTTTACTGTGATCATTGTCTTTTATTCCTATTATTCTTTGGGTTGACTTTTCATAGTGTTCCAGGTTTTCTGGATGTTGTGTGTCAGGAAGTTTTCAGATTTAACATTTTTTTTGAGCAATGTATCTATTTCTTCTATCTAGTCTATTGCTTTCATTATATCTTCAATGCCACCTCTTGTACTCTATTGGCGATGCTTATGCATGTAGTTCCTGTTCACTTGCCTAAATTTTTCATTCCATAATTTATTCAGTTTGTGTTTTCTTTATTGCTTCTATTTCCATTTTCAAGTCTTGAATAGTTTAATTTGTTTCCTTCAACTGTTTGCTTTTTGTTGGCTTTAAAGGACTTATTCATTTCCTCTTTAAAGATCTCTATCATCTTCATAAAGTTGGTTTTAAGGTCATTTTGTGTCCTTCAGCTGTGTTGGACTATTTGGGGCTTGCTATAGTAAGGTAGCAGGTGGTGACATATTGTCCTGGTTGTTTGTTGATTATGTTTTCATAGCTCTAGGCATCAATTTTGCAGTTTGTCTTTGTTGAATGGATGGTTTTTTTCCCCCTTGATTTCTGTTCCTACACTGGTCTTCTGGCCAGAGTGCCCTGTGGCTGAACAAAGGGTTTCCAGAGGGGAATGGGGGATAAGATGTGTTGGGGGGGTTGAGAAAGGGGATATCTAGGTGTGCATCCTATCTGGAGTTCTGGAGGTTAGTGTGGCCTCTGGTAGAGCAGGGGGCCTCTGCTGGATTTGTGGGCCACAATGGGGGTGGGGTGGGGGGGGGAGAGGTATTCACTGAGAGAGTGGGGGCAGTCCATAGTGGTCTACTTGGAGTTCTGGTGGCAAGAGCGGCCTTGAACAAGAGGCCTCTGTCAGAGTTGCTAGCTAGGATCTAGTGATGAGGAGAAGGAAGTTGGGGGTAGGATGGTCAGGCATGGAAAGAGTGGAGGGAGCCTGCTGATGGACAGCCTATCTAGCGTTCTGGTCATCTGTGTGGACTCTGGTTGAGCAGAGGCTTCACTTGTATAAGTTTTAAAACTAAGAAAACAGAAAAAAAAAGTTAATTCTTTACCTTTTTTCTTCTTTTCCAGCTTTTTCCTCCTTAACAGTAAAAAATGATCTTGCATCTATTAACTTTTCTTTACTCTCTTCTACTCTGCAACAAGAATAATCCTTGCCAGTGTCAGCTCTTCCTTCTTTTCCTCTCCCTCTCTTCCTTCTCTTCCACCTCCTCCTCCCCTTTCTCTTCCTCCTTCACCTTCTGTTGGAGGTTGGTCTGATGTATTTTGATGCTAATTACTGTTTGCTGTCTCTGCAGCTCACCTTGCCTAAGAACCTAACTGGTTTGATCAATAAAAGGCCATCACACCTGGGCAGGGCAAATGGGAGAGGTGTTACTAAGGTTACTGGGCTAGGGGTGTGGGTGGGCATGGGGAGAATCTTGGGAAGAAGGGAGAGACTGGAGGAGAAGGGAGAAGGAGGCTCGGCACATGGTTGTTACGGATGGAGGATTTGGCCCAGATGAAGAACATTAGCAAGTATATGGGATTATGGATGGGAGGTAGCTTGATAGAAATTATTAGAAGCAGATGGTATGGGATTGGAATCCCTGCCCCACAATGGGAAGTTGTTTAGGGGATTAATACCTGCCCTGCCCCAGGTTAACTAAGGCTAATTTAAAATATAACAGGTGTCTTTGTCTTGATTGATTGCTAGCAGGTTAGAAAATACTGCTGTAATAATAATTATAGGCCTGATAATAAACATTATCAGGCCATACTGGTAATTTAACAGCAATACCTTTCTACTCTTCTATCTCCTCCTCTTTTTTCTTCTACTTCTGGCTTCTGAGAGGGAAAATTAAAGTTCAGCCTTTAAAGGGAGAGGAGAAAGATGCTGAAGAAATAGCAGTCAAGATGTACAAATAAAGATGTTGAATTAATTTGTATTTCCTTTGTTAATAGACTATGTTCTTTTGACCAGGAGGGTGAGGTAGGGATTTTCTGAGCTACACTAAACACAGAGTTTTCACACAGTTAAGTTAAAGCAATCAAGAGAGTGCAGGGCTGGTACAATAACAGAAGAGCAAGCCCAGAGGGAGGCCACAGTGTGGTCACATGAAGTACCACAAGAAGGGACCATGATGGGGAAGACTGTCTTGGACATTTACCCAGGATTCCATTCTGCGTGGTTTGCTTCTCCTAGCTGAAGAACTATTGATGGTTTACAGCTGCTGGGGAGGAGGCTCATCTTCCTTTGGTCAGCTGCTCACACTCAGGTGACTGGCCTGCCTCAGGTGCCTGCAGACAGCACTACATACTCAGTTATAAAATAAGAGAAGAGGACCTTAAGGTAGTAGTGGGTATCTGGGAGGTCAGGGCAGAGGACAAGAGGGATGTAGGTTGGATACGATCAAGATGTATTCACAAATGAGATTGTCAAAAAGAATAAATACTCTAAAAAGTAATTTGAGTTTTAGAAGATCACACGGCAATGTTTGTTTTTGTTTTTTAGTTATGGGATGGGCAAAATGTAAAACAACCACAAATGAAAAAGTTAAAGAGTTGAGTTACTTTAAGATTAAATTAAAATCCACAGTTCTTGCTCATCAAAATATACTATGTTAAAAGGAAAGAAAGAAAGAAAGAAAGAAAGAAAGAAAGAAAGAAAGAAAGAAATCCGGTGGATGAAATGGAGTAGCTTTGGGTAAAGGCACTTGCACTAGGCCTGATGATCTGAATTTGGTTCCCAGAGCCCAAAGAAGAAGAAACTCTAGTTGATATTTGATTTTCATATTTGATTTGTGGCATGTGTCCCTTCCTTCATCAAATAAATAAATGCAGTAAAAAGTTTTTTAAAATAGTAATCATCAGATAATTTATTCTATTATATTTCATGTGTATATTTTATTTCATTATATATTTAATTTT
>NC_140484.1:67388260-67440760 GCF_964271855.1 Acomys minous
ATACATCTATGTTGCCAACAGAAACAGTTTGCAGGCTGCCTCTGAGCTCTCCCAGGGCCTGAAAGCACCCAGAGCACTGTGGGGACTCCTATAGTCTTAGCACATAAGAGTGTGAGGGTCCCTGGTCGGGGAGTGGTGATGTTAGGCTAGTTTGACCATGTGGCTTGTGATGAAACTCCAGAAGCAATCTGCCACATGGGGAAAATTTCCAGTTATACAACTGAGGCGGGAGCCCTGCTCCTCACCCATCTATGCTATCCGTTCTTATTTCACCTTAGCCAGGGACCAGTGGAGAAAACCAGCTCTCTAGGGTCATTTTGCGTAAAGTGTAAGAGTGTGTGTATGCCCGAACTATCAAAGTAGTGCAAAAACAAACAAACAAACAAAACAACAACAAAAACCAAAAACCAAACCAAACCAAACCAAACCGTAAATTGTGAGGGGGTGCGTTGGAAACCTTGGGCAACTTGTATCAGCTGAGAAATAGAAAGGAGAAGTGTCCTGTGTGCTAGTCAAGTGAGTGTATTCTGTGTTGTTTACACTCATCCATCTATTTGGTGGCCACTGTGGAAGGTGAGATAACTTTCATTGACCAGAGATTTGACTGGTGTGAAGATTAGGTTCTGGTGCTGTAAGTAGACAGAGAGAAAGCTAAATTCCACATCCTGGAGGTAGTAAAAGCATAAAATGTGAGGTGTCCCCGAAGAGGAGACCGTGGCTGCTCTGGCTTCCCCTGGCGACTGTCTAGAGGAATTTGAGGTCTCTTTGCTCCTCCAAAATGTCTTCTTTTGGTGCTTGGTTCTTGAAGCTCCTGGGAATCTTGGCAGATGCTGTGGGTGATGGACTGAGGATGAGGAGACAACCGGTTCTCCAGTCCTGTGCTGGGTGTCTTCTGACAAGAAAGTCTCAGAAAGACCCACTGTGCCTCACTCAGAGCAGCTCCGGGATTCCATAATGTCACAGGCTCCTCCACAAACACCTAGAAAACCAGGAGGACGCCCACTGGCTGGAAGGTGGCGCGAGATACACCTTCCTCCTCCAGGGATGCACTTTGCCCAGGGGTGAGGGTATACCAGCTCAGAGCAGCAAAGCTCCCAGGCAGGAAGAAAAGTGAGGCCAAGGGGCTCAGACAAAGGATAAACTGTGCTTGCAGGGAACCAGTTATGTCTTGACTTTCAAAAGACTGGGTCGGTCAAGAACCGTTTTCTAGAATCCAAACAAATAAAGAAGTATTTTCTTGGCATTTGATAACATCATGCTCTGGCTGTAAAATCTGAGGACATGTTTGCTATTGCAACATTATTTTTAATGAGCTGTTACTGGCCTCTCCTGCAGTTAGTATTGCCAACAGTAAAAAGCATCACTCTGTTTGCAGGTAATACAAGGAACAACATATTTTGACCCCCGATATTCTGTTTATTTTTCATTTACGACACATGCCTTCGTTTTTATTCCAAACCAGAGGAAAATAAAGGCTGATCTATCTTCACTGGGGTCCAGGCTAAAATTTTGCCACAAATACGCACATTGGTTTATTTGGGGCCAGTTTTCCATCAACAGAGGGAAAAAAAACGATAGTCGAATTTCAGCCACAGTAGAATCAATTGCGTCCTCGATTGAGTTGGAAGAGCTTGGCAACACAGTAGGAGAAAAGAGAGAGCAGACAGGCGCTCCCCAGTGGCTGTGTCCTGCTGCTGGCAATGCTCTCTGAAATCTCTGCCCTACAGTTCCTTGGTCCCCCCACTTCCAGCTCCCGGGCTCCAAAAGGACAATGGCAGGAATGTCACACACACACACACACACACACACACACACACACACACACACACGCACACAGCTTGAAGGCAGACAGGCACACTGACTTGGCAAGGGGCACCTACTTTGCTTGTAGACCAGTTCTTCTGAGCAGTCTTGGAATGCCTTGCCTCTGGTGCTGAGGACCAGGATCTCAGTGGCCTAAGAAAACATAGACTTCCAAGCAGAGTGCAGGCCAGGCCAGGTGGCTCCACACTGGCTAGCTACCCTTGAGGCAGCTTTGGGAACTGATGACCATGGAAAGCCTGCTTGGGAAAACAGTCAACTCCCAATCCTGCCTCAGCCAGTGATACAACCTCCACTACTTCTGCACTGGGTAGCTGACAATTTCCCAGCTCAGCTGAAACCTCCCTGTCCTAGAAGTGCTAAGGACTGCTAAATTTAAAGATCTGCCTCCAGACTCAGCTGAACTCCAAGCTTTGTGCTCCCTTCTTTCCTCCAACACCCCTGGGGACAAACGCAGGCACTACAATTGTAGACAGGCATCTCAGGGATGCTCTGTCCAGAAGCTCTTGAAGGAACCCAGGCTTGGAGGAAGAAGGCAAGCACCAGACATTCTTTAAGAAATACCATCTACCTTTAAGCCCAGGGCTATCGCTTTGCTCAATTTTGCAAGCTAGATATAAACCTAGGTCTTTATTCTTATTCGGTTCCCATCTCTCATTCTTCCTTGCTCTGACGAGGGCCTTTCAAAACAGCAGAAGATACAGAGCAAAGAACGCGCTTGGTTCTGAACAAAGCGGCCTCTGTCTCCTCTGCGGGCTGGATTAGAGGGGTGTGAGTGCAGGTCAGACTTAGAGAGCTCAGAGGCAGGCAGAGCGGGCAAGAAGAGTTTCCCTGGACACCTGCTTCGGAGCGAGTGGGTGTGTGTGTGTGTGGAGAATCATCCAAAGTTACACACTCTGGCAACATGAAAGGCTTCTTTTTTTTTCCTTTTAATTAATTCGATTCCACAACATTAAATGTAACAATATTTTGTGGAGGTTTTTTTTTTCCTGTTTTGTTTTGTTTTCTTAAAAAGGGACTGAACTGGGGCAGAGGACAGGAAGGGAGGGAGGGGGAACAGATTACTCAAACAACAGGTGTAGCCGACAGAGAACCAGAGCAAGGGGCCCTGTGGACTGAAGGGTGAATTTTACAAGAAAACTGTACATTTATCAAATAAGTTAAGACTCTCCTATGTTGATTGTCCTTCACTTAAAGCGCTCCGCTCTGCCTAGCTTACTCTTGTGAGCATTGTAACATGCCTTGCTTCCTTCCTTCTCCCACCAACATTAATGATTGTGCTGTGGAGTGGTGTTTTTTTTTTAATCCCCCACAGAGGAAGCCACAGGACTCTGGGGAAACTTTGTACAATATTGCACGGGTCAAAGCACAATAGTTGCTGCAAAGTAAGAATGGGAGAAGATAAAATGTAAATTTTTTTCTACAAAAAAAAAATTGAGACCAGTTTCTCAAGCAGGTAACACAGTAGTAATAGTGATGTTAAATAACAATTTACTGACCAGTGAAATACCACTAAATAAGTGCTAGTGATAAAGAAGACCTCTGGAACCCAGCCAGATGTGGAGATGTCCCAGTTTTTACAGGTCTGATTTTGGGGCGTTTGTCTTTTTTCTTTAAACGTTTTGATTACAGAATTCTTCAGTCACAATCTGAGACAAATGAAGTTAACTGTCACAAATCGGCTAAGTAGGGGGCGGGGGTGTCTTACTAGAAGCCGATCAGATTTTCAAAAGGGGGCGGGAAATAACTGTTTGGAGATGAACCACACCCATAAATTCTCTCTTGGGATTTTGAAAATAGTTCTATAGAATATGATAAACTAGAGGAAGTTGAAAATTTCGCTTATTTTCCTTCTGTAAAAAATACTCTCCCCTCCAAATGGAATTTAAGGGGAGATCTGAACATTTTACCAAAAAATCAAAAACAAAAACAAACAAACAAAAAAACCCTTTCAGCTGCAAGCTTTAACCTGGGAATGTTGTCGCCCCCCCTTCTTGCCCCGTTTTCTCTCAATGGTAAGCGAAACCAAAAATAAGAGGAGAAGCGCCTCAAATTCATAGGAATGAATTGCACGAAAATGCATTGCAAATACTTACAAAATGCTATTGGGGGTGGGAGGCAAGGTATTGAACCCAAGACCACTGGCCACAGCCCTTGGCCCTCGGCTCCGCCCAGTGTCCTCCGGGGTCCCCGAAAGGTGGCGGGGTGCTCACTCCCTCTCCCGTCTTACACCGGCCGTAGCAGTGGCACGGACGAGACCACCGGGTGCGAGTAGTAGACTGGGTGTGGGAAGGTGAGCAGGGGCTGACTGACGGGCACCGGGGCCCCCGCGGCCGCCGCCGCACCTTCGGCCGCAGAGTTCTCGTGGTAAAGGATGGGTACGCGCACGATGCGCTGTGCGGCGGCGTGGCTCAGGTTGGCGGCCTCCAGCTCGGCGGCCAGCTGTCGCTTCCACTTGTTGCGGCGATTCTGGAACCAGATCTTGACCTGCGTCTCGGTGAGATGAAGCGACGCGGCCAGGCCCGCACGCTCGGAGCTGCTTAGGTAGCGCTTCATGTCGAATGTGGACTCCAGCTGGAAGACCTGGCTACGGGAGAAGACCGTGCGTGTCTTCTTTTTGCGGCACGCCGGCTTCTTCTCGGGACTCTCGGCCCCCGCCTTCCAGTCCTCGGAGCCGGGAGTCGCCGCAGTCGCCCCTACAGTTGGCCCGGTCGCACCCGGCACCGCCTCGCCTTCTTTTTTGCCGTCCTCCGAGTCGCTCTCTTCCAAAATGATCTCGTCCGGGCTTTTGGAGTCTAGCTCCTTGTGGTCGGGGTCAGCCTTGAGCAGTGGCTCCGGGGAGTCACGGTCGGTGCCGGACGCAGGGGAGGAGTCTCGCAGGAGGGCCTTCTCCGAGGCTAGGGAGACAGACAAACGGACACACACACAAGTACGGCGACAAAACCTTGAGCGAGACAGGAATCTTGGGGCAGCAGGAGCAACCCGCCCTTTGGCCTCCGGGCTCCTGGCCCTAGGGCCTCAGCTTCCCTGAGGCTCTCCTCTGTCCCCTGGGCTGCAGTGGGGAACCCAGAAATAGGATCCCTTCGCCTCCCAAGGACTGGCGAGCCAATGATGGCAGCTGGGCCGCTTTTATCCCAGGTGTCCCTTGCCAGGGGCCAGCGGGAAAAATTCTCCACGGTTAGGGTTAGAGTTCAACCCTGCCTTCCAGGCCTAGTCCCCCACCCAGGCCATCCTAAGGCATCCATTCCTGCTGGAGGCCACTTTTCCCCCCTAAAGCGCTGCGCCCGGGCCTCCAACTCTACCTCTTTTCTCAGCAAGTGGGATTGGATTCTGGGGCCTCGAAGTCAAGTGCTATGGAAAAATGCGGGCTAGAGATGGGAGGAAGTTGGCCAAACTCGGGTTTGCAGGTGTCGGAGGCAGCCCATAACTGCAGTGACCAGCCCTGGGAGGGGATGGGACCAGCCCGTAGGGAAGGAGGGGGGGGAGAATGAAAGTTCAAAGGGAGCTCGGTACCTTCTGGTCGCGGGAGGTGGCCACCGGCGGGGGTCAGGGTGTAGGGGTACCACCAGGCCGGGGAGCGCTCCAGGTAGTGCGCGGGCAGGGCAAACCTCTGCGCTGGGATCTCAAAGCGGGGGAAAGCCAGGTCGCCCACCTGCGAGAGCGCGAAGCCCGCGGCGCCCTCCAGGGCACCTTTGGCTGCGGCCGCGGCCGCTGCGGCTGCTGCGGCGGCGGCAGAGGCCGGCGCAAAAAGCGTTCTTGGGGGCGGTTGAGGCTTCGGGGGAGGCCGGTGGTGGTCTCCGTTGAGCAGGTTCCTGATGGAGAACGGGGATTCCTTGGGCGCGGGAGGCTGGGCCGGCGGCTGCGGGGGCGGCACGCTAGCAGTGCCCGAGGCGTCCGGCCCGGGCTCCGGCATCGTCCCCAGTCCTCCGGGTCCCAGGGAGGGAGGGAGCGGGACAGGCGGGCGGCGGGGAGAGCAGGCTAGGGGCCGGAAATCAGACCTTAAACGGAACTAAACTACGGGGCTCAAAGTCGGGGGCCGCCCCGGGCGTGAATCGAGCCGCGGGAGGGCGGGGTGGGGACCGGGCCGGGGCGGGCTCGCATGGGGGAGGGGTCCTGAGGGGCGGGGAGCGGACCTGCCTCTGCGCCGAGGGAGCGTGGGGGCCGGTTAGGAGCTGCGGCTCCTAGGGAGGAGGCTGCGAGAGCGGTCCCCGGCTTGGGGATGCGTCAATCCGGCGCCGGATGCTAATGATGAAATCAAAATGTCATCCAAGTTAAATGCGAGGAGTATACGGCGATTGGGCGCGTACAATGGCAAATGGGATTAGGCTGGCCAAGGCACAGCCGAGCCCGGGCCCCGCAGCCGCCTCCGCCACCGCCCCCTCCTCGCCTTCCCTCGGATTTTGGCGCTTTGGCTTCGGGCTATGAGAGCCCGCTTGTTATTGGCTTTATATAGTCCAATTAGGCAGCAAATGAGGACAAACCTATTAGCACAAAAGGATATTGGCTCTCGCTAAAGAGGCACTCGGAGAGCTCCCACCAAAGAGAGAGGCGCACGAGGGACCCAGAGAAGGAGCCGCCCCCGGCGGGCTGGAGCGCGCGGACCCTCGAGAATCTTGAGCCTGGCACCTCCCTCTACCCCCTGCGGCTCGGCCAAGCGGCTGGCTCCTGTCCGGCTGGCCAGAAGGGAGGGGCAGGCCAGACTGGCCCGGGTCACCTCGGGGTTATCCGCGCTTGCAGCCGCAGCTCTCCCACCTCTCCTGGCATGGCAGGGGCCAGCTGCCCCCACGAGGCTGGCAATCCTCTGTTGTGCGGGCCCAGGAAGTAGGGCGCCACCACAGTCCAGAACGAACTCAGTACTCTCTTTCCCCAAACCTGTTAATCAGGGTGTGGCCCAGAAGAGGGGAATTAGGGTTCCCCAGCCATCGTCTACCCGAAAAGAAAAAGACTTCTTGTGTCTGTGGACGCAGAAATCCGCGTAGTCTTGGCCTTTGGTCCTGAGAACCGAAGAGTGAATCTGAATCTGCTGACAGCAAGAGTGGGTGCGCGACTCCGAGCTCTCCGAACAGAACCCTCCGAAGCCGGCGCTTCCCCTGTGCGACTGTCGGGGTAGCGGTGTTCCCGCACAGATAGCTGCAATCCGAAGGACACCGCCCTTTCTGGATGACCCAGTCCAACTTTCAGCCTACCATCTGAACACTGCTCTTTCTCCCGAAAAATGGCCAGGTGGTGTTTGGAGCTCTAATTCTTTAATATAGGCGCTGAGAACCGAAGGCGCTGCGGATTACCTTTCTCGCTTGCGACCGTGTCAGCGACATCTTCAGCATGTCCCAAGGGCCTCAAAATCCCTGGAGAACCACAGCGGGCCTCTGAGGAATAGCTGGGCTCCATCTGCCCGTAACAGCTCCCTGGATTGAACGGGAAGCCCAAGAGACAAGCAGTTCAATTTTAGATTTCAGCGACAAATAAAACAGAACTGTTGGTGGGGTCCCTTCCCCTTGGCCCGAAAAAGATGAAAATCTGTCCTCAGCCCTGGTGACACTCCTTTTACACCTGAGCTTTCTCTGCCCCACCCCTTCCTGTTTCTTTCGGTTGAGCCTTGCCTACTACAATCTCTTGCCTAGTGTTGATCA
This sequence comes from Acomys minous, assembly GCF_964271855.1. Taxonomy (NCBI): domain Eukaryota; kingdom Metazoa; phylum Chordata; class Mammalia; order Rodentia; family Muridae; genus Acomys; species Acomys minous. Next base: position 67,395,712 of record NC_140484.1, read on the forward strand.
GACTGTTTTGGGGTCCACAAATGGAAAGTAGATTTATTTTCTTTTTCAGTCCTAGGGCATCAGACCCTCCTCCACCAAATCTTGACTGTAGTATTTAAATTTTTGACACCCACCTACAATAAGGAACCCAACATTTGCCTTGTAAATAGCGTTTCCAAAAATGATTACCATTATTTCTTCAAGTTTGTACAAGGCTTTACTAGAACGCACACACGGGCACACCATCTAAACTCAGAGTTGGAGCCAATCATAGCTTTGAGGCTCAAGCAGGGTTGGTAATACGCTCAAATTTTATAGAGAAAAGTTATCTAGAGAGAAGACCATTCCTAAGGCACCCAACCAGTGTTGGACCGCCAGAGGTCATTTTCCCCCCAAAGGCGACTTGGGTTTGGAGCGTACTGCTTGCGCACAGCAAAGCTGGTGGCCCAATAGACTACGGAGACGTCCCCCGCAGGGGTGTGCGCGGGTCTGGCGAGAAGTTGCTGCAGATATATTCACATTCGCTAAACCTCTGATGCACGGAGGCTACTTTAAACTAGGGAAAGAGGAAACAGTTTCCGCTTCTCCGAAAGGCGGTCCTTGTGAGACCCTGTGCTCACCACGTCTCAAAAAACAAGAAAACAAAACAAAAACTGCAGCAGCAGCAGCAGCAACAAATCCATCCCCAGGAGCCCACAGGCATGGGAGACGGGCTGTCCCAGGAAGTGGGTTTCCCTCTGACTGCTTACAGTTCTGGGCCTAGACCCAAAAGTATGGACCCAAGAAGAGTAGGAGGCAGTCTAATTTGGGCCATCCAACATATGTCTCTTTCCTAACGGGCGGCGCGCTAGTGTGTGCGCGCGGGAGTGCGTGTGTGTTCACTAGAGGAGGGGTGGTGGTGTCACTGGATGTCAGCATCCCCAGTTGAGTGTCAACAGCAGGAAGCATAGACTTAAGCTTTACTTTCCGGTTCGAAAAAGCTCGCTGTTCGGGCTTGGATTCCTGGGTAGCGATTCTCTCATCCTCTGGCTAGGCTTGTTCCCTCCACTGGCCAGCACCAGGACACTATACAAAGTCAGGCAAACAGCGCCCTCTATGGGGCATCCTCGAGCCTACGGGAGAGGCTGAAGAAAACACAGAACCTATGCTAAGTATTTCTAAGCCCTATCAGCCTTAGAAAACAAGCACTTAAGAAAAAAAAGAATTATGGGCGAAATCACCTGCAGGTCTCTTCAGATCTTTATCTGGCCATCTTGGAAGAGTTCTCTCTTGCCTTTCACTCTCCTGCTGGCTTTCTGTCTCCTGTTAAGGGCGATTTTAGTTTTCCCCTTGCAGCCTTTTCTTTACATGTGGGTCCTGACTGCAGTCGTCTGAGCTTCAGGATGCTTGCGGTGCTGCGCGAGGCTGGGCAGTTGGCCAGCGAGTGCGTGTCTCAGCAAAGGCTAGTGTTAATGCCTGGACCCTTGAATTAGGTGATGGATGGTCCAGTACGTGGATGAATAGATGGATGGGTGGGCGAATGCATTCACACTTCCCACTGCAGAGAACTAGCCTGTTTGCTAAGAGTACTTCAGGCACCCTGACAACATCCCCAAAGCACTCCTCCCAAGGCAGTTTCTGAAGTGTTTATGAGAATCAAGGTTGCTGGGTTTGGGGCTTAGAGTTTCACCCTGTGGTCCAAGTTTCCCTGGAAGTCACTGTTGTAGTGCCCCTAATGCTGGGGCTACAGGCATGGACAACCACATTCAGATAACCCAAGGCCTTTGGGTAATAGATTTTAGAGAGCCTAAAGGTTTTCCCAGGAACAGGACTGCTACAGAGTGCTGCACAGAAGGGTTTGGGCACCTGGGCTGTGCATAGTCCGACCTCTACACCACTGTCCGATGGGGCAAGTGGCCAAGATGACAAAGGAACCTTGAAGAATACTAACAATTAACACCAAAGTGTTACACGAACAAAAGAAAATGGATCTCACACAGGAACACAACCTCATAGCATGGCTATGTGTGTAGTGAGTGCTAGCTATGGTTAGGGTCAATTCTCACTTTCTCCTGAAAAAAAAATTAATTAATTAACTTATTTGCTTACTTGCCTGGTGTTTATTTTGAGACAGGGGCTCACTGTGAAGTTATGGTTGGCCTGAAACTCACAGAGATCCACCTGCCTCTGCCTCCCAAGTGCTGAGATTAAAGATGCCCTCACTCTGGCCACTTCTGGCATCTTCAAGTCTTTCCTTCTAAAATAGGAATCTTCCACACTCACTTATATACAGGTTACTGTCTTCAGAGTTGTTTTGTTTTGCTGATGTTGCTGTTATTGTTTTGTTTTTAAGACAGGGTTTCTCTGTGTAGCCCTGGCTGTACTAGAACTCACTCAGTAGATCAGGCTGGCCTTGAACTCAGCGGTCTGTCTGCCTGCCTCTGTATCCAAAGTGTCTTTTTAAAATATTAGATTTATTTATCTCATTTTTATGTGCATGCACACCTGTCCACCATATGTGTGGTGCCAGCAGAGGCCAGAAGTAGACATTGGATCCCCCTGGAACCGGAGCTACAAAGGGCTGTGGGTGCTAGGAATTGAACACATGTATCTGGAAGAGCTGCCAGTGCTCTTAACTGGTGAGCCATCTCTCCAGCCCCTCTTTAGAGTTCTTGTGAGGGGGGAAGGGAAGAATCTCGAATGTTTGTGCTTCTCTCTATGGAACTTGGCTTTCTCAACAGGTAAAGGCACTTTGAACTAGGTCTGGTGACCTCCAATCCCTGGGACCTATGTGGTAGAAGAAGGAGAACGGACTCATTCAAGTTGTCCTGGGACCTCTATACACATCATAGCATGTGTGCACATCCTCCCACTAAACAAACATAATACAAATGAAAATGTTATTTGGGGGGAGGGCTATGGCTGATAATTTGCTCATGTCCCAGGCCCCCAATTCTGAAAGACACTAGAATGCACCATCATGAATCCAACAGGAGCAAAGCAGGACTCCTTGAGGAGAGTCTTTTCAGAAAAGGGTTGTGTGAGGTCCCCAGTGTGTCACAGAGCTCATCCCTTCCCAAAGCTCACCCTCTAAGGGATGATCACCCAGAAGCCACACAGGGTTCCCGTGGTAGCTACTGTTCATACTGCCAAGGCAGGCTGGGGTTTCCAAACAAATGCTTCAAAGTGCCAGGAACTCCATCACAACACAAGGAACAAATATTTGTCGAACAGCTGATGTGTGCTCGGTAACATTCTGGGCGCTTGGGATGCTCCACTGAGCTTGCAAGTCCTACCGTTAGGGATGGTGCACTGGAGGCACAGATAAGTAGGTGCTAATGGTTATGGGAAATGCTAAAAGGAAATGAGAATATGGCAGTGGGTGGTGGGAGGGGGCGGTGTATTAAATAGCCAGGCAAGAGAAGCTGCACTAAGAAACTGAGGTTTGATCTAGGAGTTCTTAACCATCCTAATACTGCACCCCTTCAATACGGTTCCTGATGTTGTGGTGACCCCCACATAAAAGTATTTCTGCTGGTACTTCATAACTGTAATTTTGCTACTGTTAGGATCATAATGTAAATATCTGTTATGTAGGATATCTGATACGCAACCGCTGTGGTCATGACTCACTACTGATCTAGAGAGATGGCTCAGTGCTCAAAAGCACTTGCTGTGCAGGCATGATGGCTTGAGTTCAAATCCCCAGCACCCATGGAAAGAAAGAAAGAAAGAAAGAAAGAAAGTTTGAGCGGGACCCCTGGGCCCAAATCTGCCTACTTGTAGGTTTCTAGGACCCTCTGGATCCTTCTACTTTGCTATTCTCCCATGCTTCTCTCATCTACAGTCCCAATAGGATGTCCTCCCCTCTGTCCCAGTTTCCCTCAGGAACAGTCATAGAGGAGGGGAATAAGGGAAAAATGGGAGGGAGGGAAGAATGGGAGGATCCAAGGGATGGGATAACCATTGAGATATAACAAGAATAAATTAATAAAAAATTTAAATAAATAAATAAATAAAAAGAAAGAAAAAGAAAGAAAGAAAAAGACAGGTATTGCCATGTACACTTATAATCCCAGCACTGGGGGGTGAGGATCACTGGGGCTTGTCTGTCAGCCAGTTCTAGCTGACAATTGGCAAGTTTCAGATTGACTGAGAGATCCTGTCTCAAGGGAACTGAGGCAAGGAGTGAGCCACCCACCTCTGGCTTCTGCATTTATGTGCATGGGCACGTGTGTGGGTTATACCCAAAGTACAGGTTAGGCAGATATTTTGAGGTATGCTTAGGGGTGGGGAGTAGGTGCAGAATGAGTGTTGCAAGCAGATGAAGTGCTTGACTCCAAGGTCTAAGACATGAATGGCAAGGTTGTGTTGTTGCCACCAGGAGACTAGTGAGAGAGGTAAAAGGGGCTCATTGTGTGGGACTCTGGTGGCCTTGGTAGGAGACTTGGCTAGAGGTCTTATTTTGTTCCCTAAAATAATGACACTAGTTGGGGGTGTAGCTCAATCGGTAGAGTGCTTATTAGCATCCATGAAGCCCTGAGTTTGATCCCTGCCTAAAACAGCTCTTGGTGGTACCTGCCTATAATCCCAGCACTAGTAAGAAATGGAAGAACCAGGCAGGAAGTTGGTTCACCAGGTCAAAGAGCTTGCCAGGCAACTCTGACCGCTTCCGTTCAATCACCAAAACTCACAGTGGAAGAGAGCTAATTTCCAAAGGTTGTCAAGCCTGTATATGTGCACAATAGCATGCATATCCACACTCACAAAGCACAGGAACACACACACACACACACACACACACACACACACACACACACACACAAAGAGAGAGAGAGACAGAGAGACAGAGACAGGGAGAGAGAGACAGACAGACAGAGAGAGAGAGAGAGAATAATGACATGAAGAAGAAGCTCTCCAAACACAAGAGTTAGTGAGTTAGTTCGGGAACAGTCTGGAGTTGCCCTCTGTGGTCTATCAGATTTGTGCAATGGAGATGGTACAAATCCAAACATTCTATTCCTGGTCTGTCTGAAGCAGGGTCTTAATCTGCTCCCAAAGTAGACTGGGGTTCATTTTGTTTATTTATTTATTTTTATTCTTTTAATGTGTGTGTGTGTGTGTGTGTGTGTGTGTGTGTGTGTGCATGCCATGTGTGAACTACATGGTTCAGAAGAAGGTGTCAGAGCCCCTGAAATTGGTAGCTATGAGCTGCAAGACAGCGGTCTCAGGAACTGAACTCAGGTCCTCCGGAAGAGCATCAAGTATTCTTGAACTGCTGAGCTTTCTGGCCTGGAACTCCTGATATGTTGGGATCACAGGCTACTAATATAGTCATCTGGAAGCTTTTTAAATACACACACACACACACACACACACACACACACACACAAAGTCTTAGTAAGCTATTTTGAAACAAAGACCAGTGGTCATGGAAGCTCCTTTGCAGTAACTGGAATTAGCTCTCATTGGTGGAGTCAGACTGTCTTAGACACTGTTGTATTGCTGCGAGCAGACACCATAACCAAGGCAGCTTTTAGAGAAACGCATTTAATTGGGGCTTGCTTACACTTCAGAAAGTTAGTCCATGGCTATCATGGTGGGGAGCATGGTGGCAGCAAACAGGTGTGGAACTGCAGCAGTAGCTGACAGCTTACATCTCGTCTGTAAGATGGAGGCAAGGAGGAGGGAGATGACCAGGAATAGATTGGTCATTTGAAACCCCAAAGCCCACCCAGTGACACACATCCTCCAACAAGGCCACACCCCCTAACCCTTCCCAAGCAGTTCCATCAACTGGGAGCCAAGCATTCAAATGTATCAGCCTATGGGACCAGCCTCATTCAAAGCACCACATATACATTGGGTAATCATTCCCACGCAGGTGGTTTTCTGTAAAACCACACTTTTGAGGATTTACTTGAGTAGTGTTCATCACAAGTTGAGTGTGCAGGAACTTTTTGTGGCAAGTCCTGATATAGGCCTACATACACAGTAGCTTCTTCTCTGTGGCTCCCTGGCTTTTTTTTTCCAACATAAATGTCTCTATCTTGACACCAATAACTTCTGTATAATCAATGTTTTAGTGTAATTTACTGTGCAGCAGGAGTCACACATTTTGAGGACACACAGTTCAAGAAGCTTTGACAGATATATACGCCTGAGTATATACCTCCAAAAATTACCTCTGCTCACTTGCAGATAATTCCAGCAAGTGCTGTCCCAAGAAACCTCTGGGTTGATGCTGTCGCAAAGCTAAATTTTTCTAGCTTTAGAACTTCACATAAGCAACATGTCCACTCTCTCCTTCTTCTGGGTCTGTGTTCTTGGGCTCAGACTGTATGATCAATCCATCCCTGCCGCTCTAGGTAGTGGCCTCATGGCAGTTTCTTTGTAAAGAACTGACGTGTGAGTTACATTTAAGCATCAATTTTTGATCCATTAAATTTCAATGGGATTCTGATTTTTTAAAAACACACATGCTAAGAATGGATAAAGAAAATGTGGTATGCCAGGCTTGGGGCCCCTTCCCCCCAATCTTTGAACTCTGGAGGCTGAGGCAGGTGGATCTCTATGAGTTCGAGTTTGAGGCCAGTCTGGTTTACATAGCAATTTCCAGGTCGGACAGAGCTATACAGGAAGACCCCCATGCTTATTAGGGTTTCTATTGCTATGAAGAGACACCATGATCACGGCAACTCTTATAAGGAAACATTTAACTGGGCCGGCTTACTATTGAGAGGGTTATTCCATTATCATCATGGCAGGAAGCATGGCAACATGCAGGCAGACATGGTGCTGGACAAGGAGCTGAGAGCTCTATATCTGGATCAGCAGGAAGAGGGAGACACTGGGCTTGGCTTGATCATCTGAGACTTCAGAGTCCAGCCCCTATGACACACTTCCTCCAACAAAGCCACACCCCCTAATAGTTCCACTCCCTGTGACTCTATGGGGACCATTTTCATTCAAACCACCACACTCCCCCCTCAAAAGGAAAAAGAAATAAAATGTGGCATATCCACATTAATGGCGTATTACTCAGCCATAAAGTACAGGGATGAGAGCACAGCCCGGCTATAAAGTGTTTGCTGTACAAGCATGGGGGCCTGTGTTCAACCCCCAGAACCCATGTAAAACACCAGGCATGGTGGCAGGCTGGAGAAGTGGAGACAGGAAGATCCTTGGGGCTCCCCGGCCAGCCAGCAAGGTCATATTGGTTAGTCCCACATCCCTGTACGACACTGTCTCAAAAAACAAAACAAAATAAAACAAAACAAAACAAGATTAACCAGAGAGAAACACCTGTGATTGATCCTTAGCCTCCACATGTATGTATGTACATGTAACACCCCACATGTACACACACACACACACACACACACACACACACACACACACACGTAGAAAAAGTAAAGTTCTAATACACACCACAGCACAAATGAACCTTTAAAACATGAGGTGAATCCAAGCCCAATTGTGGTGGGGCACACCTTTAATCCCAGCCCTTGGGAGGCAGAAGCAGGTGGATCTCCGTGAGTTTGAGGCCAGCCTGGTCTACATGGTTTCAGGATAGCCAAAGTTACACAAAGAAACCCTGTCTTGAAAAACAAAAACAAACAAACAAAAATAAGCAGAAGGAGTGGTCACAAAACAGTGGTCCTCAACCTTCCTGCTGCTGTGACCCTTCAATACAGTTCCTCATGTTGTGGTGACTGCCTCCCGCCCACCCCACAACCACAAAATTATTTTTGCTGTTGTTTTATAACTGTGATTTTGTTACTGTTATGAATCATAGTGTAAATAAATACCTGTGTTTTCTGATGGTCTTAGGTGTGAAAGGTTTGATCCACCCCACCCACAAAAGGGGTTGTGGCCCACATAGGTTGAGAACCGCTGTCATAAAGGAACACATGTGGTGTGATTCCAGCTGTGTAATTGCCAAGCTCAGACAGCCCCACCGTCAACCTGGTGGAAGGAGAAGACTGACTCTCGGAAGTTAGTCTCTGCCCTGCCCATGGCATGCACCCACATATATGCACATACACAAGTAAATAAAATGTAAATAAGAATAATATTATTAATAACAATAGTAATAACAATAACAACAACAAAAATAATAGTAGATAATGTCAGTTGTGATAATGGTGATGTAAGACTTTGACCGTTAAGAGACACTAAATTGTTTATTTAAATGCTTGGATCATCTAAGTCACAAATGTCATCTCAGTGAAGCTGATATTTAAAGAAATCCACCTCCTAGTTACCACACATAAGAATAGCCTATAGGATGTCTGTCCCTTGTCTTACTGTCCCATGGAACTAGTCCAGTGACCCAGCTGGGTCACTCTTTCACCTTTCCCAACCTCCTCCTCTTTCTCTTTATTCTTGGTTTTTTGTTTTGTTTTGTTTTTGCTTTTCTTTTATGTTTAATGGAATTCTGTGAACATTGTGAAAATATTACTTTTAGAAGTACATAGTTCTTGAGAAAGTGTCTTGATTTGTTTTTACATTGCCATTTGAGATATTTTTAGCAGCTTGCTACAATATCATTCAATAAAAACAAAGTGTACTTGGTAATGGTAGAGAAAATATTACTAGAGACTTCTCTGGTCAGGAAAGGCTCAGTCGCAAAGTCAGGTGTATGTTCATTTTTGAGACAGGGTTTTTCTTTACAGCCCTGGCTATCTTGGAACTTGCTCTGTCGGCCAGGCTAGCCTTGAACTCAGAGATCTGCCAGCCTCCGCCTCCTAAGTGCTGGAATTAAAGGGACGTGCTACCATGCCTGGCTGCTACATCGTTCCTTCTGCTGGTGGCTCTACATGGAGAAGGGATGACAGGGACAGTCAGCTCAGCCTCCTCACATAATAGAGGGAAGTCTTGCCCCTTCACCTCTATGGGTCATGTCAGCCACCCCAGAGCAAGACCTCTGTCACTCCGGTGCCCACATGGTCCATGAAGAGCTGTTGTTCTGGGTGTTTCTCTTCTAGCTGAAGTCTTCTTTGGTTCTGGGATGCTTACCTCAGCAGCTGAGGAATAACCCATTTCCCCCAACCACCCATGCTTTCCTGCCTACGGGTGTGGCACAGTCAGAACAACTGATGGTCATGTGGGATAGATAAATCAGGGCAGCTACTGAGGACTGCCAGTCAAGGAGCAGGTTACAGCCTCCTCCAGGTTCTATGTCAATAGTTGAGCAGCCTGGACATTCCTTCATTCATCCACTCCGGCTCTGGCTCTAGGAGCAAAGAACTGAATGAATTGTAGCTCCTGTCTTTGAGGCGTCCACAGCCTAGGGAAGTGAAGTGAGGAAGGGGGCGACTAGCTAGCACATGTGGGCACCGAGCGAGCAATCAGGGTCAGAGAAGAAGGAAGCACTGATTTGCTCTGGTGACAGAGTGTGGGCAGAAGAGGCTTCGGCTTCCTAAGGGAAGTCGTTATCTGGGACAGAGGACTGATGGGTGTGTTATTTAGCCGGGAAGTAAGAAGGACTGAGGTAGATGAAACAGCCAGCACATGGCCATGCAGGTTGTGGTGGTAGTAGGGGAGACAGGGCAGGAGAGGAAATACAGATCTGGCTAAAGAGACCACTTCCCTTGACTTCGTGCAGATTAAAAGCAAGAAGACTAGGGCTGGAGAGATGGCTTAGTGGGTAAGAGTGCCACCTGTTCTTCCAAAGATCCTGAGTTCAATCCCCAGCGACCACATGGTGGCTCACAGCCATCTATAATGTAATGTAATGTGATGCCCTCTTCTGGCCTGAAGGTGTACATGCAGGCAAACACTGTATACATAATAAATAATAAATAAATACATTTTTTTTTAAAGCAAGAAGACTCAGTGGTGGTTAGAAATATGGAGTCAGAATTCCCTAAGTTTTTTTTTTTTTAGTTGTGGCAGCCACACTGGGCTGAGGTCTTTACAATAGGTTCTCCTCCTCCTCTTTATTATTATCATTTTTTAAATTTTTATGTGCTTATGGTTGTCATACCTGTATGAATGCACCACATGTGTGCCTGGTGCCCAAGAAGGCCAGAAGAGGGCACTGGATATCCTGGAACTGGTATTACAGGTCACTTGTGAGCTGCCATGGGGGTGCTGGGAATCAAACCCACGTTTTCTGAAAGAGCATCAAGTACTATTAACCACCGAACCATCTCTCCAGCACCCAAGCCTGTCATTGTAGGTTCTTCCAGTGGCCTCAGTGGAGACCAGGACTTCGACTGGGGAGTGGGAAGTAAGGAAGACAAGTAGGTTAGACTCAGCCAAGCTTTGCTTTAGAACCCAACACTGTCACTCTGAGACCTTGTAGGTTTTGGCATGTTTCTCGCTCCCCATGAGTCTTAAACCCTTCCTCTGGGTGATAATGATGGTACAGCTCACCCCTCGGCATAGTCTGAGGCTGAGATGAGTCTCTGTGTAAGGAGAGCTCATAGAGCAAGCATCTGGATCTAGTTGTTCAGTAAGCGGTAGTTGATAAAAAGCTGAGGGCGTCTTTGTCACATTGGGATGCTGTAACAAAAATACTATAGATAGACTGAGCTACTCGAATAGTGACATCTGCTTCTCACAGTTCTGGAGGATGGGAGTCTGAGATTAGACAGCAAGCCTCATTTGCGTCTGGTGAAGGGTCATTTATTTTCTGGTTTACAGTGGTCTTTTTTTTTTTTTTTTTTTTTTTTTTACTGTGGATCAGAGAGCCCTTTACGACCTCTTCAACAAGGTCATTGCCTTCACGACCTAGTTACTTGTCAGGGGCCTCACCTCCTACTGCTGTCATAACAGGGCCAGGGTCTTAGAGTTTCCATACAAAGGACCTGGAGCAATGGCTTAGTGGCTAAGAGTACAGGCTACTCTCAAAGGACTCTAGTTCAGTCACCAGCACCCTCATATCAGCCCACAAATGTTTATAACTCCTGTCCTAGGGGACCTGACCCCCTCTTCTGTCTCCTTCCCACCCCCGCCCCCGCCCCCGCCCCCGCCCCCGCCCCCGCCCCCGCCCCCGCCCCCGAGGGCACTGCACACTGGTAGGCAGTACACAGACACATACGCAGGAATAGCACCCATCACATAAAGCAATAACTTTCAAAACAAATTTTCACACACAAATTTGGGTTGCGGACACAAACATCTGGACCAGTATGCCAGCTGTGTGACCATGGACAGGTGCTGCATTCCTCTGTTCCTCAGTATCCTCATCTCTAAACTCAACACCGGTGTTTACCTTCCGGTGGTGCTGAGCAGGCCGCAGGACGACATGTGGAGCGGGCTAATACCGAAGTTCCTGGTGCATCCTTCTTAAGTGCCAACCATCTGCATCAGGTGGGATTAGAGTTACTGTTTCCTCTACTCCATAAAGGATGGCTCCAAAGTACAGAGGGAGGAAGGCTCGAGCCAACAGCACTGAGAAAGGCAGTAGCTGTCCTGAGTCAGGTTCCCAAAGCAGATGCTAGGATAAGGGATTCATTTATTAAGCGGTACTCCAAGGCAGACTGGGAGGTCTGGGGAAGTGAGGTGGGGAGAGGGAAGAGGGCAAGCAGGGTACAGTTCCCGCCCACAGATCTGCATTCTGACCCCACAAGGCAGTTGCTATGGTTGATCTAGGGTTGTTCCTGTCTAAAACAAAGACACTCCGTCTTCTATAGTTCTTGCTCTTCTGGGCTAATAGTTGATCAATGTGAACTCCTAGGCACTTCCGGGTCTTTGCTCACTTGGGTAGCATGGTCCCATGAACCCTCTAGAGAACCCTCTGTCCCTCCCAGCTGCCGCCATGGGAAGGGCTCACAATGTGACCCAGTGTTGGCATGGGTGGCTGTGAGGAGTATTGCAGGGATTGTGTAGAGATGCTAACGTGGTCCTACTGATGAGGGAACAGCACCCATCCTACCACTTCTGGCTCAAGTTCACTCCTGCCTCCTTCATCCCTTAAATGGCCTCATCAGGCGAGATAGACAGACCCCGAACTGGCACGGTCCTGGTGCATCTGCTCTTGTGGGGCCAACAGATGCGACTTTTCTTTTTGGTGGCAATATTGAAACAAGAGAGAACTCTCTCACCCAGAACAAAAGGCAGCCCCCTCCTCAGTCTGCTCCTTGTCTTTGGAAATTTGTGGCAACTGTTTCCATTTAAGCATATGACAATTAAATCGTTGAGGGTTCCGATGCCGAATTAATTACCCAGTAGAAAAGGGATCAATTGTGTAAATATATCATTTATGTAATGACTTCTGGCTGTGATTTAGATGTCCAGATTGGTTTTTCCTCCAGCTTCTGTCCTGAAAACAAGTCTAGCCTTTGAGCCAGGGCCAAACAAACAGCCTCTATTAGGTCTGAATCCAGGGCATTAAGTGGCCCAAATAGACAAGGGAGGGGGCAGGTGATACAGGGGGCTGAGATTGTGGGAAAATTGGAGCAATTTGCCAAAATGAGCCAAGTTCCTCCTATTATTCTCCCCGTCTCTGCAGAAAATTACTCTTCAGAAACAGGGAGTGGAACTTAAACATCCTTAAATGACACTTCAGGCTCAGCCCATTTCACACACACACACCCCCACCAGATACCAGTCCAGTTGTGACAGTCCTTTCTGGAAAAAAAAAGAAAGAAAAGAAAAGGACAGAGAGAGAGAGAGAGAGAGAGAGAGAGAGAGAGAGAGAGAGAGAGAGGGAGGGAGAGAGAGAGAAGCAGCAGAGACCCTCAAACATTTAACATCCCTGGCATTGTCCATGGCCTGCCTGCGCAGCTCAAGGAGCTGGTCTGTAGGCTCATTTACTGCAGCAGCCAACTGCAGAGTTGGGGCACTCCTGTGGATGAAGTGTTTTAATTCCCTAGCACTCTTCGTTGAGTGCACACTTGCATTACTTGCTGTGCAGCCCCTTTCCCAGACTCCCCAGGCCAAGAGAATCCTTTCCTCCCCACTTTCTCACTGCTCTGTGAGCTCTCGTGGCATGAAACACATGACCAGCCTCTCTACAAGCCCTAAGCACGTAGTGCCCCAGTCACTTTTAAGGAGTGCAGCAGATTACTGCACATCAGCGGACTAGGAGTGTAAGAGGGGAAGGCCTTCTCAACTTGTGTGTGTTCTGCACCCTGTCCCCAGATCTTCAGAGGCTACTCTTCTCTGAGCCACAGAACGAGCCCCATCCCAGACTTCCTATAGACCTGTCTTCTCCATCCTCATTTTCTCTATGAGAAATGGAGCCTCCCTTTGTAGCTCGCAATGGAAAGAGAGCTGATCTGAATCTCTGCTCTGATTCATCTAGAACAGAGGTTTCCATTACCAATCTTTTTTATGTTGATTTTTAAAACACACACACACACACACACACACACACACACACACACACACACACACACACTAAACTACCTATAGCAAGAAGAACCATGACACAATCAGGAACTAACCTCCTTATGGAGATGGCTTCAAATGTGGCCAACAAGCCACTGGGAAAAATGTCCTCATTTCTACCACAGACAGAATTCTGCCTAAAAAAAAAGACAAGCTTGGATGCAGGCAGAGCCGACAGCCAAACTTTGCCAAGACAGGGGAAGCAAGTCCTCAGTAGTTCCTGTCTCACAAATATGTCTGTCAGTTATATTGGGCCAGAAGGCTGAAGAAGATGCTCCAACATTATGGAGAGCTTTGGGTGACTGTCTCTGTCATCTTCTCATACGGAAAGCTACTAACCTGCATACTCCTAGCATACTCAGATAATCAAGTTATTCCTTCTCAAGTCTCTGATGGAGACTGGGTAGTTTAGTTTTACAGTTAAGCTTAGTTGTTTAGGGGTTAAGATGTTTTTAGGTCTAGATAGATGTTTGAAGTTGATAATGACACAACGTGACGGAGATTGATTTACATTCAGAATTTTAGATGCACCAAGATAGGAAAGATGTTTTCTTCAAGGCTGTCAAATACAAATAGCCAAAACACATTACCACTCTTAACGGTAGTAAAGTTACGGTTACGAAGTAGTAAGAGAAGAATTTTATGATTGGGGGTGACCACAACACGAAGAACTGCGTTAAAGGGTCACAGCATCAGGAAGGCTGAGAACCACTGCTCTGGAACCTTGGTGGGATGAGGTTAGGGGAGTCATGCAAGGTTTTCACCTTGAGACTCAGTTTCCACATCTTAGTTTCAACACTGCTAACTTATGATTACACTATCTGCCAGCTCAGCTTCTTGTGCGTCCTGTGTATCCAAGACACCTATCCCCGGGGGGAAAAAGGGGCAGAGTCTGCTTTAGAGGGTGCAGGTCGGGACATAGATGGTCCAGGAAGCCTTGGCCTTGGGGTAAATGAGATCGGAGTGGGTAATTACACATCAAATGCCATGCATTTGTCAGGAATTCATTGCTTAATTGATGTTTTATTGCTCCTACTGACACATGTGATCGAAATGAAATTGCGTCTACAAGGGAGGAAGTAGAATTGATTTCTGCTTGTATCTTAATGGGGGGGAATAAAGTGTCAATTAAACAATGAAGGTGACGTATATTTGATGGATGACCTGAAGACGTAATATTATTCACTAAAATATTATTTTACAATTTACAGTAATGAGCACCTGGTAGTAAAGGAGAGAGGCATGGTGGTTTACACGCTTCCCGTGACTTAAAACACACACACACACACACACACACACACACACACACACACTTAGATAATGCAAGGAGACGTTGCCTGTCATCACACAGCATAAGAATTCAGCTGGCAAGCATATGTCAAGGTACCCCGAGGAGGAATAGATAGAGTAGCAGACAAGTGGGGAGTAGGAGGGTGGGGAAGGCACGTGGTTTCCTTGAGCCTTAGAATGAGATGGAAAAGAGACTTGGGAGACAAAAGTTACGAGGCACTGCTAACAAAGCTAGGTTGTTTGCTCAGCTTGGCCCTTTGACCAATAATATTTCTTATGCAATGAAAGAAAGAAAGAAAGAGGGGGAAAAAAAAAAAAGAAAGACACAGCATATATATGTCAGAATTTGAACCCAGGTCATGTAAAAGGAACTTTTATTCTCCTGAGGTAATTGTCATCTTGGAGGCTTATTGTCTCTTTCTGCTAACCTAGGCCTAGTCCTGGAAGCTTCTAGGCTCTATCCAATCTAACTTAGGACTAAAATATTTTTGGCCTCTAAGACTTATTGCTTAATAAGCTCTTCTTTCTTGTTCTTACTGAGCTCTGGGCTGGCTCTGCACAGCTCTCTCAGCTGTTCTGGCTCAAACTCCTCTCCCAGCTGACTTAATCAATCTGGCTTTTCCCTCGGCCTCTGCTTGGCCTCAAACTAACTCCAGAAATCTGCTCCAGTCTCCTGTCTTCTTCTCATTTTCTGGCTTGTTCCACCTGCACCTGAGTTCCCTCTCTGCAACCTGGCTCTCTATTACTGTCTGGGTAAAATTGCTTCCCCCCAAACCTTCCTGCCCACACTGCCCCCTCAGGAGCTTCCCTTTCCTCTCTCTTCTTGTGAGGGAAGAGAGGATATCCTATTCTGTCAAATCTCTGATTTGTTTCTTTCTTCAGCCACTCAATTAGACAACACGTTTTTAAATTTTTTTTGTAGACTTATTTATTTGTTATTTTATTTATTATGTATACAGTGTTGTACCTGCATGTACATCTGCAGGCCAGAAGAGGGCACCGGATCTCATTATAGATGGCTGTAAGCCACCATGTGGTTGCTGGGAATTGAACTCAGGACCTCTGGAAGAGCAATCAGTGCTCTTAACCTCTGAGCCATCTCTCCAGCCCTAGACAACACTTTAAACATGGGTGCTTCCTTCTACAAACTAACTTTACCTTCATTGTTGGGGATTAAAAGCATGTACCACCATGCCTGCACCTAAGTTTTTCTTTACCTGAAATTTGCTGGCCCTGAACTCATATCTGCCTGCCTCTGTCTCCTGGATTAAAGGCATATTTGTACTCCAGCTGGATCACAAAGACCTAGAAGGTCTTCTGATGTGTTCAGAGAAGGCCAGAGAAATCATGTTCTAAATTAAAATTCCTCTACAACTCCCCCCTTTATGTTTAAGCTAAAATGTGTACACAGTTTAACTTTTATAATAACACCTGGGGAAGGCAGAGGCAGGCAGATCTCTGTGAGTTTGATTTCATCCTGGTCTACAAAGCCAGTCCAAGACATCCAAGGCTATGCAGAGAAACCTTGTCTTGAAAAAACAAAACAAAACAAAAAAAACAAAAACCAATCAACCAACCAACCAACCAAAAACCAATTATCAATCCCACAAATTTAACAGTCTGAATGTCCTTATGAAGATCCGCTCAGCTACTGATTGTGACAGTCCTCCATATTTGCAGTCCTGGTCATCTGTCTTTCAGCAGCAGTCCATTTCAGCATCAAGGTTTTCCAGTCTGCCAGCCTGATAGACTATCTGCCCCTCTTCAGCCGGTTTGTTGAGCTGTCCCCGTGCAGGGGATCTGCTTTCTGTATTTTCTGCGTTGCTGTCTCTCTGCATCTCTTCCTTAAGTCATGACTTTCATTTGGAAGTCTCCCCCCCCCCAGACCCCCACCCCTGAAAGGGTGTTTCTCTGTGTACCCCTGGCTGTTCTGGACTCACTTTGTAGACCAGGCTGGTCTCGAACTCACAGAGATCTGCCTGCCTCTGCTTCCCTGAGCGCTGGAGTTAAATGCATGTACCACCACACCCAGCTTTGGAAACTTCTCTTATTCTGATGGGATCTTTATCATGTTTGACGCAACCTATTGTTTTTCATCACCTACAGAAACATGGGCAAAAGCTCTTTTGCAATGTAACATAGTCCCTGAGTTCCGTTCTTACGTTAAAACATCTTTAAAATGTACAGGTTGTTGTAATTCAGTAGTTTTTTTTTACCATCCAGTGTCTTTCAACTAATCTTATTCCTCTTTCTATTTATCAAGGTAGAATTATATGTTTATGAATCTACACATAAATTAGAAATTTAGGCACTCTCATTCCGTGCCCAGCTCCATGCCAGTGAGCTAGGCTTCTTACCCATTATCAATGGGCTGTCTGTCTGGATCCTTATTTTAATTAAGTACTATAAATTCACAATTAAGCATATCCTGATCTCTTAGTTCCTCTGTCCCTTGCCTCTCAAGCCTTTGTATTATCAAAGCCAATTTTTATTGTAAAGCTACTTTTCAACCTTTTTTGAGAGGCAAAATGTAATGGTTGCAATTGACAGAAGAGAGGGGTCTACTCCAGTGGTCATAATTGCAATGAGCACTGCAATGTCTTTTTCAAGCAACAATTCTATACCCTCAGCTCCTACCCTTGTTCTCAAGGGATCTGAAATGCAGTTCCCAATTTTTAATGCAGGAAAAGTCTGTCTGTGTAATTAAAATCGTCTTTTGGGGGTAGCTTACTCTGATTCACTGTCTCAGAGGCTTCTGGAGCATTCCTTGCTCTGGCTCCAGGCTCCCACTGCTCCCAGGTCTCCCAAGCCTCTCTGGGCATCCAGCCAAGCTTGAAGAACTGTATCTCCCTCTGGAGATGATCCTAGGTGAATTTCTCCTCCGTGACTTTCTGTTAGATGTCTTCTGTCCTCCAAGATGTTTCTGTCAAACGTCCGCTCCTTCTGCAATATTTGAGGGCTTTCTTCTTCAGTCACACTGGGTTTTCTTACCAACACACTGAGCACCATATTTAAAAGGATCTTCTATGCACCTGTTTCAATTGTCATCTCAGAGGATTGCTGCCTCAGTTTGAGAACCTAGGGCTAGTCTCTAGCTTCTAGAACCTAGCTTCTGGCCTCTGTACAATCTAACCTAGGCCTAGAATGTTTTCAGCCTCTGAGAATTATTGTTTAATAAGCTCGCTCTTGTTCTTTCTGAGCTCTGGGCTGGCTGGTTCAACTCAGCTGTTCTGGCTCAATCTGACTACAAGGGGCCTCTTTGGTTTTCTGCCCCAAACGAAAATGGAACCAGAACATATTTATTCAGTCAAGCCATGGAAAAACTGAGGTAGTACTACAGAGAAAGGCTTTCTATATGCATAGTCTGAGGGGAGATGGGCAGGTAGCACACATCAGCAAAGGTCACAAGAGGTACTGAAGAGACAGGAAATGAAACCCAGAGAGAAGCACACAGCAGGAGGCCAGCTGGACAGATAGCAGAGCTGCATGCTGGTTGCATGGACAGTCTTTAACTCAGGACTTAATTTATAGAGCAGCTGTGATCAGTTAAGCTTGTAGCTAGCTTGTGGAAAAAATAGATTTTTGTATGTCAAGTGTCTGAACAGCAAGGCCTTATATACTTTGCCTTTACTTTTTAATTGTGAAATTGGAAGCATTGCTTTTTTTTTTACTTTAAAATTATATTATAGCTATTATTATTTGGGGGAGGGGAGGAGCTGTGTACCCAAGGCATGGGATGCCTGTGCAAGTCAGAAGACAATTCGTGGGAGTCGATTCTCTCCTTCTACAATGTGGGTCCTGGATTTGAACTCAGTTCATCAGGCTTGACAGCAATGCCTTTATCCACTGAGCTACCTTGCTAATCCTGCTTGTTTGGTTTTTTTTTTTTTTTTGTAGTGCTGGGGATCGAACCCGGGGCCTTGTCAACACTGCAACCTCAGCACTGAAAAGCTTAGTTTTTGTTGTTTTGTTGCTTGTTGTTTGTTTGTTTGTTTGTTTGTTTTTAACCAAACACTGAGCCTGGGGATTATAGCTCAGTTGGTAGAGCTGGCATGAATGATGCCCTGGATTCAAATCTTACCCCAGTATCTTACATATACATAAATTCCAAAGCTTCACAAAAACTCATGTGCTATACACATGGCTGAAATATGCTTATGAATGCAGAACATTTCCCTGGTACAAAGGCTAAAGACTTAATATGCTCAATGTATAAACAGTATGTATAAATTGTTACAAACATACTTGACAGGTAAGGAAACCCTGACAAGAATGAAGTCAGCTATTGGGCGTGTACCAAGAGGCAGGCTGCTGGCTCAGCACACTATACTCTGAAGTAATTCCTTAGACGTGCCAACATGATGTACAGTTTACACAGGATTTTCTCTTAAAGCACCATGTGACTATGTGTGGGTATATGAGAAAGAGTTTCTGTTGGGGAAAAACAATCTTTGAAAAATCTAATAAAACTTTTTTTAAATGTTAAGCAATGATAAAATGGGTAATTTTATTTCCATTTCTGTACTTTCATTCTTATGTTATTTATTTATTTATTTATTTATTATACAGTGTTCTGCCCACATGTGTGCCTGCACGACAGAAGAGGGCACCTGATCTCGTGGTAGATGATTGTGAGTCACAACGTGGTTGCTGGGAATTGAACTTAGGACCTTTGGAAGAACAGATGGTGCTCTTAACCCCTGAGCCATCTCTTCAGCCCCTTATATAACTTTCAGTGTTCTACCATGAGCAAAATATTTTTTCAACCAAGAAAAAAATCATGTTTGAAAATAGTAAAGTACATTTGAAATAAAATATTCAAAGGAAAGGTGTCAAGGATAAGAAATTAATGCTATTTGGAACAAATCACAAAATGAGAACGAAAGAACTTAAGCATCAGTTTGCTTTGAAATGTAAGGACAAAATGCCCAAACTTTATCTGAACATGTAATACTAGATCAGAAAGCAATTTAATGATGAAGCTGGTGGTTGAAAATAAATTACACCCATGCCCTGAAGGGATTCACCAGCTCACTCAAACCATAGGTGTGCACCCTCGCAGCGCCCATGTAGGACGGAATAACCGGTGTTTTGTGGGCACAATTTTATCATTATTTTGGCAGTAGAGTCATCGTAGTTAAATCAACAATTGGCGTTAGACTTTGCTTCCTTTTTAAAAATGAAGACTTGCTCTCTTTGTTTAGTGAGGTTATAGGGATAGAAGCACTCGGTTTGGGCAGAAGGTGAGGGAGAGTTCTCTTTCACTTTGTAGTGCTGGATGGAGGCGTGGGAGAAGCCATTACTCTGGCACCTGCCCCATTCCTCCCAAACCTGAGTGGGCTGATCTGCAGCCAAGATAAGAGGAGAGACTGACTGGGGCCAGAAAGTGAGGATGTTGTTTTCAGCACCGCAGCTCAGGATGGGTAGAAAAGGGGGTCAGGTTGTGGTTCTACACAGTGGGGACACCCAGCGACCCCTGACCTAGGGTGTAGCATATTTACGGTGGGGCCCAACACAAGTGGCAAGGATTAACCGTTAGTGGTATTCCTTCATCTGACAGGCCATTGCAGTATTTCCAGACGGGAAGCTGGAGGCCTGGATATAGGTATGCACGGGAGGCAGGCTCTTTTCTGAAGGGAAAGGGAGGAGGAGAGAGGGGGTGGGGGGAGGCTGTAAGGAGGGGAAGCTGCAGTTGGGATGCATTGAAAACAAACAAGCAAACCAACACCACTGACACTACCAAAAAGCAAGAGACAAGGTGTTTAAACAATAGCGTGTGCGCGCGCGCGCGCACACACACACACACACACACAGTCACCAGATGAACTTTCTGGTTAGAACATGGTAGTTGTGGAAGTCCCAAACACAGGAGACGGTACTGTAGGCACATCTGTGGGGGATTATCATCTTGATCACACTAACTGAGACTGGAAGGTTGCCCACTCTGAGTGGGGATTCCCCAAGTGTATGCAAGTGGAGGAAGTGAGCTGAGCACTAGCCTGCACCCGTCCCTTGCTCCCCACATCCTTCCTGAAGATGCAATGCAGCTAGTCTCTGTGTCTTCCCTGGAAATGAAGGGTTGTAACCTGAATCTGTTAGCTGAAACAAACCCTTTCTCCCTCGAGTTGCTTTTATCAGAGTATTTTATCACAGCCACAGAAGAAGCTAAGATAAGGAGTAAGGCCGACTCAATGATAGGGTTTCTCTGTATTGGGTTGTTGTTCCTATCTGAAAATATGATAAATTCCTATCGCAAATGGAGCTCAAAGCACACGTGTCCACTCTGATCTCTGATAGAATGTTTATTATTAGTCTATAATAATTATTCAAATAAATAATTATTGCACATGAGACCCATATTTGGCCAATTGGATGAGGAATCCAACTTGGATTCTTTAGGGACTCAGGCAGATTTTGTTCATAGACAGAAGGGGGGAGAGTACTATTTAATGGCTTCCCAAAGTATCAAATTTTGCATGGAAAATATTTCATTCATAAGGAGAAACCCCCATATCTAACCAATAAAAATCTGACACTAATCAATACTGATACAGGAGCACTTTTCTCCACAGAGTTAATGTGCGGATGGTCGTATTTTCAGGCCAATTGGCATGAGGAATCCTTTGGCGCAGAGGTCCTGCATCCTTTCTCCTCTTTCTTATAAACAGACCCCAGTTTTAGGAGCGCATATAGCTGTGCGGACTAAAGGAAGGCGTGCCCAGCTTTCCATGGCTGTAGTGGCCATGCTGTCAGATTTAAGTCACTCCTAGGTACACATTTGGGATACTGTAAATGCTTCTGTTTAAGGTTTCAGCTCTACGTGGCCAAAGCTAGTCCCATCCAGCATAGCATAGCCTCAGCATCACCACCTCTATTTAATGCATGAGGGAGCTAGGACTGGGGGCGGTGGGCGGGCTAGAGCAACATGCTTGAATGTCACACAGAGAAGTGGTAAGATTGCTGGACTGATGAGGTCAGGTCCCCTTTCTTTGAGAACCACTCATTTCCATACACCATGCTGGTTTGCCTTAAAAAAAGAAAAAAGAAAAATCAATGTGACCGCAGTAGAACTGAATACCATAATCGGCAGTTTTTAGCATACAATGTAGCAAGTTTTGTCAAATGCATGCCCCCTTCAAGCACCCTGGCTGAAGCCAGAGAGCATCCCTCAGCCTCGGGCAAGCACTGACCTGCTTTCGTCCGATAAGAGATTAGCTTTGCTTCTTCTAGAGTTTCACACAAATGGGCTCATTCTGTGTCTGCTTCCGGTGTGCCGGGTTCTCTTGCACAGCATAATGCTTTTGGAATTGCTCCAAGTTGTTGCTGCCATTCGTTCCATCTTTTTGTGTTGCTGACTAGCGTACCACGGTAAAGAAAGATACACAGCTATGCGTCCCTCCAGCCACCCTTCGAGACTCATCTGGTTTGGCCTCCAGTTCAGAACTGCTATGAGCGTTTTTTTTATGTCTTTACGTACACACATATTTAATTTTTTTTTTCTTTCTTGGAACGAAACTGCTCAGCCACAACATAAGGTTCTATTTAAATTTATATGAAACTGAAAGGTTTCTCACAGGCTCAGTTTTTGAACCCTGGGTTCCCAGCTAATGGTGCTATTTTGGGGGGCTCTGGAGACTTAGGAAGGTTGGATCTAGGTGGAGGTGTGGGGTGTTGGGACAGGTCTTTAGGGGTTCTTTTACTCCTATCCATTTCCTGGCGGCCACTCTGCTTCTTGGCCTGCTGTGCTTAACCATGCCTTTTATGACGTCATGGACAGAGCCCTCTGCAACTGTGAGCCAAAATAAGTCCTTGCAAATTGTTCTGCCACATATTTCGTCACAGCAACATAAAAGTAACTAATAACCACCAAACACCTTTTTTTTTTTGCAAGTATTTCGTCCTTTTTAAAACAAAACTCTGGTTTAAAATTTAAAGGTATATGTACACACACTTTTTTTTTTAACTGAAATATAGCCTAGGCTCCTGGGTAGCCTGTCAAGTTTGCAGTTTTTATTGTGGCTCTCAACACCTCACCTGCGTGTGTTTGGACGGGAGGCTAACCCTGGTAAGATTCAATTCCTTCAGCTGTAACAAGGGCAGGGCAGTGCTGGTGAGCGATCCTGTCTTAGAAGTCCGAAATCTGAAACGTGTTGAATGATCAAATGATGGAAATTCCATACCTGACCCCATGCGATGGGCCACAGTCAAAATGCAGGTGCACTGAAAGTGGCTACAACTACACAACTGTATACAAATTGTCACCTTCAGGTTATGTGTGTGTATACATACGTATATATATAAAAAAATGCATGAAGAGTAAGTGAATTTTAGGTTCAGATTTTTATCCCAAACCCAGAAGGTCTCCGTATGTTTATGGAAATGTTCTACAAAGCACATGCACACGCACACACGCGCACATACACATTTATTTCTGAACTTTTGGACATTTCTGACCCCACCCATTTTGGATAAGCGACACTCGAGCAGCCATTGTCAGGATTAGGCAGGATGTGATGTTAAGAGATGCCTGGCATAGCACATTGTAGTTGCTTGTTATCTGGATGTTAGCTTCACGATGAGGGGATCTGACCAGAGAAGAAGGTGGCTTTTGTACCCTGTGCTGGGAGAAATATCTATCATCACGTTTTATAAGTTACAACAGTGTGAGCTTTCAAATGGATTTGCTTCAACAGTTCATATTAGAATCGTTGACACTTCTTGGAGTCATCGCCGTCTAGATGGCTTCGTGTAACTCAGCAGGTGGGGAGACGTCCGACAATATTAATTGTTTCATAAACAGTGCCAAGATGGAATCCCCCACAACCCCTACCCCTGGCTGAAACCAAGTTACTGAAAAACCAATACCGTGCCAGGTGTTTATACTTTTCGTGGCACATAAACCAGCTATTTTACACACAGGGATGGGTGATAAAAGGCAAGCAACACTGAAGTCACATGTCTGGTTCTCCATCAAAGAAAAACAGTCATAACCGTGCCAATTCCACCGAAATTGTATCGGAATTAATTGTAAATCACTGACAGCCCCGTAAGTAGAAATGGCTACAGACAGAACTGAGAGAGAGAGAGAAAAAAAAAAGCCCTTGTCCAGGTGGATTTGAACTAGACCCTGAATGTGTGCTCCACTTTCTTGTTGGCTTCCAGCAAGTTAGTTAAGTGAAACGAGTGTGACTCAGGTCATGATACACACTGTTGACTGTCACCGTCACTCATGGCAGACTTGGTGACCCAGTAGAATTAAAAACTTCTGCCCCCCCCCCTAGTTTATTTTATTTTATGTGTGCATTGGCTACTCATCTAATGCAGTTTATAGGACGTTATTTAGGATTCCAGTTCCAGAGGCTTGAGTACACGATGTTGGAGCAGAGGCAGCAGGTAGCAGGCATGGCGGCGGGAAGAGAAACTGAAGGTTCATATCTTGAACCAGAAGCACAAAGCAGAGAGAGCGAAATAGAAATGATGTGCATCTTTAAACTCTCATAGTTGGCTTCCGGTGACACACTTCCTCCAACCAAAGCCTCCTGGAACAGCACCATCGACTGGGGACCAAGCATCCGAATGCCTGAGCCCATGGAGGGCATTTCTCACTCAAGTCATCACAATGTGTATGAGTGTTTTGCCTTCGTGGATATATGTGCATCACTTAAATGCCTGCTGTCCAGGGAGGCCAGAGGAGGCCTCATATCCTAGGACTGGAATTATGTATGGCTCTGAGTGTGTGTGCAGGTAGGTGCTGGGAACCGAACCCGAGTCCCCTGCAAAAGCAACAAGTGCTCTTGACTGCTGAGCCAGCTCTCCAGCCCCACTAGTAGAACTTTCTTATGCTGGCCTGTTATGTCCTCCTCTCAAAGGCTTAGCTGCTCCTGTGACTGACCTACTGCTCATCTCTCTCCATCAAAGAGGAATTGCATTGTATTCCAGTCCAACCTGGGCGCTTTCTCCACAAGGCAACAGAAGGGGTGTAATATCGCTCAAGCAGGTTGTCCATGAGAGGGAAGGCTCCGTGGCTTGGAATCAAAGTTGAGTGGGACTACAGGGTTGAATTTTTGTCTTCCTCATATAACTTTGCTCGTATGTGCCAGCCAACTTCCCATGACAGAGTCCTGCCCCTAGCAGGAGGAGAGCTCCAGAAGCTAAGCTCAGATGTCAAGGAGGTGACATGCCTCTTGACTGGCAAGTACGTGTGGAGAGGACACTCTGCTCAGGGCTGTCAAAGAACTTACCAGAGTAATTTTTACATTGAGCAATACCCACTTCCAATGCTGCTATGCTCTGAGGCTCTCATCGATTTACAAGACAAACCCGAATCCAGCGCTAGGCTAGAGCCTCCTCAGTGGCTGCAGAGACTAGTAGGTCCCCACTATCCAGGGGGCAGTTTGGGGAGTCTTCTCTACCCATTCATGACTGTGTTCTTCAAAAGTGCACTTGGGAGCTGGAGGCTCTCAGATGATCTCAAGTAGTCTGGTTTTTGTTGTTGTTGTTGTTGTTGTTGTTGTTGTTGTTGTTTTCTCCATGAAAACAGCCACAGAAACACAGCCTATAAAACAAGCAAGAGCTGCTCCAGGGAACATGGGGTTGCAGTGAGGTTTCAAAGAAGCCCAGCATCTTACTCATGAGAAACCCTCCCTGTGGCACCTCATTCCTGACAGCATGTACAGGATCCGGTGTACTTGCAAGCATGCTTTCTAGCTGAAATCAAGAAAAACTGTTGGCCTGATGCCCCACAGGAACGAGTAGCTTTTGCCTTCTTATTTAGTTTTGAATGAAGGCAGTATCTTACGACTTAGACCAGGTTGACCTCATACTCAGATCTGCCTGCCCCTGCTTCTGAGTCCTTGGATCAAAAGTGTGAGCCACTACCCCCAGCTCTTCAGTTCTTTATTTAAAACAATAATAAGTGTGTGAGTGTGTGTGTGTGTGTGTGTGTGTGTGTGTGTGTGTGTGTTATATGTTGGGTGCATGTACCAAGGTATGTGTATGGAGGTCAGAGAATAACTTTCAGGAACCAGTTTCCTCCTCCTCCCATGTGTGTCCTGGGAATCAAACTCAGGGTGGCAGGCTGGGTGGCAGGTTCATTTGCCCACTAAGCTACTTGCACAGTTCCGGAACTTCTGATTCAAACGCCTCCACCTCCCAAGTGCTGGGACTGCAGGTGTGAGCCACCACGCCCAGCTTATCTGCTGCCGTGGATCCAGCCTGCAGCTTCATGCAAACAAGGCAAGCACTTTATCAACGGAGCTGCACCCCCAGCCCTATTTTACACAGCCTTTGTATACCCAGGGCCATAGTGAGTGTTCTGTGAAGAGGAGCTCCTTCCTTCTTTCCTCTGAACTTCTTGGCTCTCTGTCCCGGTTCTATTTTAAGTTCGGTGTGTGTCTGTGCGATGGATGCAACTGCACTTTCCTCTTTAGACAGTCTGAATTCATACAATCTTAGTAAGCACTGAAAAATTAAAATTTGTCTAGGCACCGTGGTACACACCTGTAATCCAAACACTCAGAAGGCAGAGTCAGGAAGATCGAGAGCTCCAGGATAGCCTGGGCTACACATGGGCTACATAGAGAGTCTTCATCTCAACCAAACAAAACAAAAACATGGGGCTGGGTGTTGAACTCAGTGGTAAAGCATGTATCCTAGGTTTGACCCTTAGCAACAGAGTTCTTTCTTGATTAAATAAAGAAAACAAGAGCCGGGCGTGGTGGCGCATGCCTTTAATCCCAGCACTCGGGAGGCAGAGGTAGGCGGATTGCTGTGAGTTCGAGGCCAGCCTGGTCTACAAAGTGAGTCCAGGACGGCCAAGGCTACACAGAGAGACCCTGTCTCAAAAAGAAAGAAAGAAAGAAAGAAAGAAAACAAAATGTAGTTGTCTCAAGATTCCTATAAGAGATAGAAACAGTTGGCTTGGGGAGAGTGAGGAGGCAAGTGGATTGGTTACTTTTAAATGCTAGGATCAAAATACCCGAGAGGACAAAGAGGAAAGGGTTTTATTTGGCTTCAGGGTTTCAGAATGTTCAGTACATGGTTGCCTGGACTCAGGTACTAAAGGCAGAACAGAGGGAAAGAGCGAGGGGGGAGGAAGGAGGGACAGATGGGGGGCAGGGGGGGGAAGGAGGAAGGGACAGAGAGGGAAGGAGAGAGGGACATAGAGAGAAAGAGAGAGGGGGGAAGGAGGGAGGGAGAGACAGAGACAGACAGACAGACAGACAGAGACAGAGGGACAGACAGACAGAGAGATAGAGAGAGACACTGACTCTAAAGATTTTCAAATCTATGTTCCCACTTCCTCCAACCAGGCCTTGTTTCCTAATATTTCCAGAACCTTCCAAAATGTCACCACCATCGGGAGACCAGTTATTTAATAATGCACTGGTGGGGCAGGGGTGAGCATACATTTTGTATGGACTATAAGGACAAACGTCTCTGTTTTCTCAGGTTTCATATAAAGAAACCAGACGGGAGCGTGATGGGCAACCAAGCCCCCTGGGTAGCACAGGTTTCCCACCTTGTGGCTAGGCCGCTGCTGGCCACAGTGGCTGCTCTGGAAACAGGCTTGCAGCATGAAGTATCTATGGGGTCATTAGCCAGGAGAGGGTTCACTCTGGGAGAAATCAGGCCTTCAGCCTGCTTGGTGGTGACACGCCTGCTGAGACTTCTTTTCCACTCTTACATTTTAATTAAGAAAGTCACCCTTCGGTGAAAATTGCAGAATTCTTGTACTTAAGAATCAATAAAATGTGCACAGTCTAAAATGAGATTAATAATGGCCAAACTATCTATTTTGGGAGTAATTATTTATTCATCAAAGAAAACCAGCTGCTTAAAACTGTAGTCCATCATGACCGAGCAAGACATTTCCACTTCAGTCGTGTTGTTAAAATTCCCTTCTATTGCTCCGTCTGCTGTTAAATATAAAAAGCAGGAAGGTTCATTCTCTACCAGCATACATTTTAAATAAGAATTTCAACATTATCTTGTCCATTTAAAATAATTGTATGAAAATGTGAAGAAATATGATCTTGTAAAAGCTGCAGTCTGACGCACCCAGGGAGTGAGGGAGAAAGAGCAGAGACGTTGTGATTTAAAATTCATGGAGCCTGTGGCAAGATTGATGGAGAGAGGTTCCTTTCTGGGACACTCATGAAGCCTGGGGCAAAAAGCTCAGGCTGGGAGGCCAGGCTCAG
Organism: Acomys minous; assembly: GCF_964271855.1. Classification (NCBI taxonomy): domain Eukaryota; kingdom Metazoa; phylum Chordata; class Mammalia; order Rodentia; family Muridae; genus Acomys; species Acomys minous. The sequence goes on from NC_140484.1 coordinate 67,423,503, forward strand.
GCAAGGGGCCTAGGCCCAGCAAGCGCTCTGGGGAGGGGCACCCACTGTGTCAACTTATCCAGAGATGGGAGAGACGGCAGAGAGTCCTCTGGGATGCTGGCACTGCACATCTCCGACTCAGGTCAACTATGAGAGAGGAAAGAGCCCGTGCTTCTACTTGGGGTCTGGGGGAAGCTAAACCCCCAAGTCATGACTTAGAGGCTGAGTAGAGGTCGGAGTTGCAGAGAAGGGAGAAAGAAGGAGGCTAAGGGGAGGACAAGCTGTGTGTGTGTGTGTGTGTGTGTGTGTGTGTGTGTGTGTGTGTGTGTGTGTCTTCCACCAGGACTTCAGTTGAGGTTTAAATGATTTACTACCCTATGCTTCTTATCACCAGCTCCAAGAAGGAAAGGAAGGCAGGAACTGAGAATGTCTCCCCCTTTCAATCTCTGTGTCCCCCTCCCTCCCTGGGCCCTGCCATGATGGAGAAGGGTACCTAGACTATTTCCCCTTTCAATATCTGCATCTCCTCCCCTGCCCTGAGATGGTAGTGGGGGCATCCCGGACTGAGGTGGCACCTTTGCCTTCAGCTCTGTTGTTTTCTTTCTCGGTGACTTCATCACTTCAGCAAAGTCAGAGAATGAAAACATCGCAGCTTCCATGATTAGCATTTCTACACTCGAGAAGTCAGGAATGGGGTCCGGTGGGATGGCCCAGTGTCAAGAGCATAGCTTGCTCTTTCAGAGGACCCAGGTTCCATTTGCAGCATCCACCAGGCAGCTAATAACCATCTATCACTCCGGTTCCAGCAGATCTGGCGCCCTCATCTGGTTCCTCCAGGTACCAGGCACTCACGTGATGTAACCGACATACATGCAAGCAAAAACATTCACACATGAAACATAAAGGATATACAAATCTGGAATGGTACTCACTGGGATAAACCAAGGGGCTGATGGGACTGAACTCTTTCTGGAGGGACTAGAAAAGCATCTATCTCCTGGCCTTTCCCCGGTCCTCATGATGCTGTGGATCTTGCCTCGTGGTGCCTCCTCATCTTCAGACCCAGTTTGAAGAGGCTGGTGCTTCCCGCATCTAACCACTTACCAAACTCCCAGGACAACACTCCACACCCAGGACTTCATCAACCTGGAAAGTCCTTCTAGTCCTGGCTCTCCACCTCCCTAATACTGTGACCCTTTAATACAGTTTCTCATGTTGTGGTGATTCCAACCATAAATTTATTTGGCTCCTGCTTCATAACTGTAATTTAGCTACTGTTATGAATCATAATTCAATATCTGATATGTAATCCACCCCCCAAACACACAGGCTGAGGACCACTGCTCTAAGATCATATAGTTGCCAGATTTTGAGGTGAGGATGGTTGAAAATTTGGGGTGGTTCTTTATGATGCTTCCATAGCGACTGCCCCATCTGTTTTCTGCTGCCATGAAAACCTGCTGGGCTATACCAACTCCAGGAAGGCGGGGTGCCTATTTCCTTATTTCTTTTTCTTTGTAAGATTTGTTATTTGTCTATTTTATGTATATGAGTGCTTATCTGCATGTACACCTGCAGGCCAGAAGAGGGCACCAGATCTCATTATAGATGGTTGTGAGCCACCGTGTGGTTGCCGGGACTTGAACTCAAGACCTCTCAAAGAGCAGGCAGTGCTCTTAACCTCTGAGCCATCATCTCTCCAGTCTGGAAAGGGTCTGTTTCATTTTACAGGTTATAGTCCATTGTTGAGGGAAATCGGGGTAGGAACTCAAACAGGACCTGAAACATAAACCACGTGGGGAATGTGGCTTGCTCCCAAGCGTTCATTCAGATACTTTTCCTATACACCTCAGCTGCCTTTAGCATTATCACACACACACACACACACACACACACACACACACACACACACACACCTGCCAAAGATGGCGCTGTACAGTGGGCTGAGCCCTCCTACAGCAATCAAACCCCATAGCAACTGTCTAATCTGGTGGAGGCGGTTCCTCAATTGAAGTTCCATCTTCCAGGTAAATCAAGTTGACAACCAAGTGTGGCCATCGCACTGGCCGTGGACAAGCCATTTGGCCTCACTTTTTTTTTCTTCCCTTTCCTCTTCCTCTCCTCCCTCCCTCCCTCCCTCCCTCTCTCCCTCTCTTCCTCTGACCCTCCTCCTTTTGAAATGAAAGGGTCCAGGCTGGCCTTACACTTGAGGACCATTACCTTTCCAAGTGCTTGATGTTTGATATTGAATTACTTTATTTATTTACTTATTTAATTTGTGACTGTAGATGTGCAGGAGCATGTGTGGAGACCGGAGGATGATTTGTGTAAGTTGGTCATTTCTTTTCACCATGTGGGTCCTGCAGATTCACCTCAGACAATTAGGGTTGGTGGCCAACACCTTCACCGACTGAGCCATCTCGTCAGTCCCCAGTTTCTATGGATGTCTGGAAGTAGAACAGAAACAACCTGGGATGATTTTTAGAGGGCACAAAGAGATAAAAACAACCTATGTGCTTTGCAATATGTGTCCCTTAACAACAGATGCTGTATTTAGTGGAGTTGAAAAAGCCCGGCTGCAAATCTCTTCTGGCAGGGACCAGGCACGGCCGAATTTTAGGGATTCTGTCCTTCTGTCGTTAGGCCGGTGTGTTTACAGGAAGCTTGATTCTTGTTTTTGCTAAAACCTCAGAGTGGGATAAACTGAATTTTATGGAGTTACATACGCACCTGCAGCAGAGGCAGTTTCACATACCTGTTTTAGCTCAGGATAGAGCTCAAGAAAGAGTCGGTTTCACACATGTAGAAGGAGCTCCTTGCACTTGTGAGGCCATGGCCCTGCCACTTGGGGAGAGAGGCCGTGGACCAGTAGCCCAAATACTGGCTTCGTTGGTTTGTGCCTGGTCTTAAGTAGGTTGTTCCTGGACATCACTTCTACTTTCCCACAGGAAACAAGAGAGTGGAGACTGGTCCCCATCACTGGGCACTCGCTAGTTTCTTCATGATTCTGAATGCAGAAGAAGCCAGAAAGATTTAGTTTCAATAAGCACCTGGATAATTTGGATGAAGATTGGCACTTGGTAGCCCCACCCTGAACCCACACACACACCAATGAGTCACCACCTAAGGTCTGGGGGCCTGGACTTAGAATTAGACTCTAACAGCTCATGTACGGATTCAGTATCCCAGTGTGGCCATTAGCCATCTGTTTCAGAGCGAACATAGAGCCATTTTTAGTCAGTTAAAATACGAACTTTTGAGATCCATGTCCATCTATGGGTTTAGCCCATGAATATGCATTTGGTTCTACAGTACCATCAAATTTGAGCATCACACTTCTTACCACTGTGTGGGCTCATGAGAAGAAGGCTTACCACATTCCATCTGGACCCTCCCATCTTCTCCCGACCATAGAGAACCATCTCCCAGGCCTCTTTCTCAGGACTGAATCAAGCAATGACGTCACAGTCTTGCCACAGCCTTGATCTCTCCAAGGTTCCTATGAGGAAAACGTCTGCTCCTAGTTGAAGGAGCTCTTGAAACGGGAAGTTTGCAGCTTGGAGGTAAGGACACTCTGTATTTAGGTGAGCTACCACCTGTCTCCAGCATGCCTGAGGCTGCCTGAGCATCCCTCGTGCCCTCCCTGTCTTCCCTTTAAACTCTGTCATTTGTACAGCCTATTAACCTTTACCTTTATGACTACCCAAAGATGAAATACTGGCAGCATTTAAGCCTGAGAACACTCCAGATCTACCCTCTTAGTTTGCAGCAGGGTGAAGCACTTTCTTTTAAATCAGTCATTTTTAATATCAGTCACAAGGAAGCTACCCACAGAGAGTATTTTAGGTTCCATGCAGGGAGTTGATTCATGGCAAATGTCAATGCAGGATTCTACCTTCATGCCTCCCCTGGAAACATCAGTCCTTCCCATGTTCCTAGGGGGAGATCCTCTAAGGATCAGTAATCTACCTTTTTCTTTCTTTCTTTCTTTCTTTTTTTTTTTTTCATTCCTGATGTGGGCTCCACCAGAGACCCCAGGATCCAGTACTTCTACAAAGCCTTCTGAAATATAAATATGTACTCTCCACTTTCAGATGGAGAAACCGCAGCTCTGAGAGACTAAGTTTGACTAGGGTAACCTGCTTTTTGAGTGACAGGGTTTAGACTAAACTTGCAGTCTGTGTGATGCTTAGTTTCAGTTGTCAGTTGGCTACAACCTAGAATCACCTGGGAAGAGAGTCTCACTCAGTCAGGAATCGACTGTATCAGGTGGGTGGGGTTGTCTGCGTGTGTGGGTTGTCTTGAGTGTGTGTGTTAGCTGATATGGGAAAACCCAGATCATGGGGGGTGGCACCATTCCCTAGGCAGGGACTGTGGACTGCATAAGCATAGAGAGTGGGCTAAGAGCTAAGAATACATTTGTTGTCTCTACTCTTTTTTTTTTAAACACATTTTTATTGAAAAATAAAATAATTCATATTACATCTCATTTGCTATCCCATCCCCTGTATCCTCCCATTCCTCCCTCCCTCTCTCCCTTCCTCACTCATTCACTCCCGCTTTCACCCCATTCCCCTTCCCTATGACTGGGACTGAGGGGGACCTCCTCCCCGTGAATATAATGCTAGGGTATCAAGTTTCTTCTTGGTAGTCTGCTATCCTTCTTCTGAGTGCCATTGGGCCTCCCCAATAAGGGGACATGGCCAAATATGGGGCACCAGAGATCATGTGAAAGTCAGTCCCCACTCTCCACTTAACTGTGAAGAATGTTCTGTCCCTTGGCTAGATCTGGGTAGGGGTTTGATGATGACTGCACGTATTGTCCTTGGTTGTCGTTGTCTCTACTCTTGAATCGGGGAGGACCATGGTCGGGTTTTTTTGTTTGTTTGTTTTTGTTTTTGTTTTTTTTTACTGTGATGTGGCTAGCTGCTTCGAGTTTCTGCTTTGACTTCCCTGCAATGATGGGTTGTAGTTGGGAATTGTGGGCTAAAATAAACCCTCATTCTCCTAGGCTGCTTTTGGTGAGGATGTTTTTTAACACAGCAACAGAAATAGAACTAGGGCAGTCTGTTTGGCTCCCCACTGTACGGATTAGTCAAAGTCATGAAACGTCATCATTATCAGGCCTGCTTAGTTGAGATGCAAGTGCCCATTGCTATTACAAGAATGTGTAACAGCTTTAAAGAGCCATCCCCGGATAGGCAAGCAAAGTGCTAGGCCAGTGAGTTTTGAGGTCTAATGGTCACTCCTCCAAGGGTGACGAGTTATCCCAGCTCACCCTGGATGTACTGAGAGAGTTACAGGCAAACTGGAATTAACTGGTTAACTTGCTTCCAAGTGCCACACTGCTCCTGAGCTTCATGATCCCAGCTATGAGGTGGGTGGGCACAGTACTCCCTGCCATACAGAGATGGAGGGGTCTTCCCACAGACCACAATCTGGCAGTTTGGCTCAGGCCACAATAGAATGATGGGAGGAACACATGGGAACTGGCTACCAGAGAATCTGGGGACCATAAGGCATTTCTGAAATTGCATAGGTGGCTTTTATCTAGTGCCATTTTACTATTTTTAAATTATTATTATTATTATTATTATTATTATTATTATTATTATTATTATTGTTATTATTAATTATTTTATGTGTATGGGCATTTTTCCTGCCTGCATGTCAGTTCACCACTCATGGGCCTGGTGTCGTTGTATTCTCTGAACCTGGAATTCCAGATGGTTGTGACGGCCATGTGGGTGCTGGGAGTCAAAAACCTAAGTCCTCCAGGAAAGCAGTCAGTGTTTTTAGTTTCTGAGCCATCTCTCTAGCCCTATGTATAGGTCACTTTTTTTTTTTTTGAGACAGTGTCTTCTATGTAGCTCTGGCTGTTCTAGAACTTGTTATGTAGACCAGGCTGTCCCCAGACTCACAGAGACTCACCTGACTATGCCTCCCAAGTGCTGGGGTTAAAGGCATGTGCCACCACGCCCATCTTGGACAGGTCATTTAAAAACATTTTAAGTTATTATTATTGTGAGCATATGCATGGTGTTGTGTGTTGTTGTTGTTGTTGCTGTTGTTGTGGAAGTCAGAGGACAGCTTTGTAGAGTTAGCTCTTTCCTTTCATCTTTACATGGGTCCCTGGGATTGAACACAGGCTGTCCAGCTTGTGTGGCAAACATCTTTGCCTGATGAACTTCCTTGCCAACCCTGGAAAGGTGACTTGAAATAAAGAACTGGCACGTGAGAATAAGCAAAGAGGTACACTACACACTTGAACCTATCTTTTCACCCTGCTTTACATGTCTTCACCATGCTGACCAAGCTCCACTATACAGCTTGTCTGTTATATTGGCCACATGAGGTGTGGGGAGCTATCTGTTTACTTTCCATCTGTTACTATAGTGACTAGAATGGTGCCAGCCACTTAAGTAGGCTCTCTGTGACTTACTTTGCTGGATGAATAAATGAACAAACCAGAGTCCTGGGCTGGATTCTCCAGGGGGTTGGGAGAGTAAGATGAAATGGCCAACAGACTCAAAGATGAGCTTCCGTGTGGCTGTTAAAAGCATCTCACCCTAAAGGGATACAAAGTCACTGATCAGAGCTTTCAGAACCCATTCTTTAGCATGCTCCTGAGGGAGGGTCTAGACCCTTTGAAGCATTTTTTTTTTCTCTCTCTCCTAGGGCACATGTCTCTGAAGCCGATTCTGGTCTCTAGTCAGCCTCTGGGAGAGCAGCAAAAGTTGTTCTGGCACCCTGGCTCTGGGAATGTGTATAGTCAGGCCTCTCCCTGTGCCCTGGCACTGGGAGCATGCTCAGCCAGGCCTCTTCAGTTTGAAGTTTAAATCTCTTAGAATGTCTGTCCCTGTGTACTCTGTTCTATGGCAGAACACTCAGGTCCCCAGGCAGCATGCTGGCTACAATCCCATTGCCTGGCTCAGCAAGGCCACTTACACAAATGCAGTGTGGGCAGTACCAGGACCTGCTCAGCAGGACTCAGAATAAACCTGGGGTAGACACCTGGGCTCAGTTCTGAGTCCGACATTAGGCCCAACTGTGACATTCATAACTTTTTTTAACATTTATGTAAAAGTTTCTTTCTTGTTTTGGCCCCATTTTATGGTTAGTCTAAGGCCAGTCTGAAAGATAATATATTGTGACTGTTATATTATTTATTTTCAAGCCAACTTATTGATTATTGCGTGGAGAAAATGACAAATGGTGTCTGTGCAAGGCACGGTCAGCAGGTTCTATTAAAGAAATGATAGTATTGCTCATAGATTGTTAAAAGCTCCAGTTTAGGATCTTTATAGGTTTATATCCATCACTATTTAATGATCAAATGATGAAAAATATGAGCTGTGGGGACAATTTTTTTTTTCTGCGGGAGTTTTATGTTTAAGCAGTTAGCAAAATAAGACACTCCATTTCGGTGGGGGAGTGGGGGTGGTGGTGAGGGAACCCAGGAAGATTTGATTTCTCCATATTTAATACATTGTAATAATTAATTCTGCAGATATTTAATCCAGTAGCAGGACCAAGAGAAACGGAGCTGCTGGGCCCCCGAGGGAAACCACACGCGTCCAGCATTCAGGGCTCTTGCTGGGGCGAGGAGGCCAAAGGCAGGCCTTGTCAGAGCTGGTTCTTCCTGCTAGCTACAGGGCAGGTAAAAAGTTCCTGGCCTGGTGGGAAGTAGTGTCCCTAAGAGTAAAGTCATGACATCAGGGTCTGTATGTGGCAGCTAAGGCAAAGACGAAACTCCCATGTAATACGAAGTTAATGCAAAGATGAAACTCCCCTGAAAGCCAAGGGAGGGGCTTGGTGATGGGGATCTCTAAGGGCCTCAGGTGGTTCCAGGTAACTGAGCATCAGGTGTAGGACCCAATACTCTGAGCTACAGAACAAGAGTCCTCTGGTGACATGTGTACTGTCTCATGGCTCAGCAGGGGAGGCAGGTTATTGGTTGCATGCTTTTAATGCCAGCACTGGGGAGGTTGAGGCAGGAGCATCTGGAGTTCCAGACCACATGGCACTTCGTAATGAGATCCTGTCTCAAAAGCAGCTTTAAACAAGATTCAAGTACACAAAGGCTTTGCTATGAAGGGAAGGCTGAAGTAGGCCAGGTGGAAACTCCTGTACTTTTTTTTATTTTTTATTTTTTTATTTTTTTATTTTTTGCCCTGGGAGCTCTGTTGGGAAGCCCAGCCCAAAAGGAGAGAGCAGGCCTCAGAGCCTGAGAATTTCCAGTCACTGAATCATGCCCTCCTTCCTGCTGTTCCTAAGACTGATCTCCTTGGGACCACCTCTTCCTGAGATAGCCTCTTCCTAAAGGGTCATCTTTCCTTTAGAGATCCTGAGCCTGGCTCAAAGGGGCAGGTGCTGATTAGGAGGGGACTGTCCAGGCAGGAACAGGTAGAGGAGTAGTGAGACGTTGATCATATCTTCTGGCAGCAGAAGCTTATGGTTGGTCAATAACATCTGTTCTAGCTCATTCTGGGCACTAATGAAACTACAATTCCCAGCATTCCTTGATGTTATCTGGTCTTGGCCAAGCCTTTGAGATCTGTGATGCTGGGTCTAACCCATAAAGACTATTCACATTCAATCCAAATTCTCTCTTTTCCATAGGCTGATATTGATGCCTGGGTACATAGCAGCCACATAAGGAAGCCAGAAGGGTCTCTGCTCTATGACCCCAATGATGGTGAGGAAACAAAGTGGTGACCTCCGCCCTTTCAACTCTACCCTACCCTTCTCCTTCCACAATTGTGAAATCAGCTTGTTTGTTGGGCCCTGACTCTTTTTGGATTCCTTAGTCTCTCCCATCAAACACCAAGAAGTATGTGGTCTGGTTCTGCAGGGACTGACTGGGTTAACTGCACTCTTTTCCAAAACCAACTCAAACTAGTTCAAGAAAAAAAGGAATTCCTGCTCAGTTAACAGGTAGGATGTAGACAGATCTGTCTTCAGGCACAACTGGTCCCAAGAGGAACATCCCCCACCTTCTTTTCCTAACTAGATTCTTGCTCTGGGGTCTACATTCTATCCAGGTTGACAAGAGCCAATGCTTGCTCACCCTCATGGCCAACAGGATTCTAAGTCCCATGATTGGCCCAGCTTGGGTCACATGACTTCTCCTGACCTAAACACAGTGGTCAAATAGATGAGGCCTTCTGATTGGCCAGCCTGTTTATTACATCTGCCTTTTGGAAGAGAAAGAATCAAACAGTCCACATCAATGGCCACTGCCCTACATTCTCCTGGTGGCTGAAGCTCCCTCACTTTTCAGACTTCTGTTGTTCTAGAAGGTCTTCATGGGCAGGAGACCATTGACTTCCCACTGGCAGTGGGACAGCCTGTGAGAGGGAGTTTGTGCCGAGGCTCTCAGCTGTGCATCCCCTCCGAGGCCCTTGCTTTCTTCGTTCTTCAGTCTTTGCACCTTTTGTCCCACGAGGCTAGTCACATCACGACCAGCATATGAGGGGGGACATGGCACACAGAAGGGAAATGCAAGGGAGAAGGGGTGCTAGTCTGTGTACCCTTCCCCTACACCACACCCACCCTCAGGGGCTGCATGGCCAGCATCCCTCCCTGAGAAAGCCAAACACCCTCTCTCCCATGTCACTTGACAGTGTATCAGATTTCCTGCCTTGGAGTGGGCAAACTATAGGGATATGAGGGTCTTCCAGAGAGGGCCCTGTCCCCCAGGCTGGGTGGCTGTTTTAAGCTGTACACCCAGGACTCTGGCCATCACAGTCCAAGCACGTTTCTCTCTCCCTCACTTGAAATAGATGCTTTTCTATAATGACAATGTCTTTTTAGAGACGGCCTGCATTTTAAAGGAGGCCTCAAATTAGATTCCTGGGTCTGACCTTGTCAGCTGTGTGCTTTCTGGACAATTATTGGTGCTGTCTGGGCCTTGGCTTCCTGGGCAGCAAAAGGGGTGCAATACCTTTGACCCTACAAGGTAGCTGTGAGCATTTCATGTGTAGCATGGCTCTTCCTGAGATGTGACCAAACGTCGCTTGACCTCATACAGTGAACTAACCACAGACCAAAGAGAGAATTCTAGGCTGGCTCAGTGGAGAGTGTGTTCCCTGCTTAAGTGTGAGGACATGGGCTTGGATCCGCAGCACTCACAGCAAGCCCCATGAGTAGTAGCACATATCCACAGTCACTCCTACAGCAAGATAGGAGGCTGAGGCCAAGAATCTCCCGATGCTCACAGGCCACCTGGCTCAGCAAACCCCCAAACAGGCAAAGAGCGTGTTTCAGAGCAAGGTAGGCTGTGAGGACCAACACCAGGGTTTGTACTCTGACCTGCACGTGTGTGCTGTGGCATGTGCCCACATGTAAACCACATGTAAACATGATCATAGCACACACAACGTTTTAATTTTTAAAAGGAAAAGAAATGATTCCATCTAAGCCCAGGTTGGCTGTCCAGTGAGTTCTCCGGGCTATTTACAGGAGTATAGGCAAAGGGTTAGCTATAGGAGCGTGGCTGATTTTGGTAGCTGTGTCACCAACACTGCTCTCTGCCTGACAAGTGACCAAAGCTATAGCTCTACAGTTCTCTGCTCAGCTTCACTGAAGACTTCCCTCTTTCCATTCCTGCTACTGGTTACTGCTTATATAACCTTAAGGGGTTGAGGGGGGCGGAGCCTCCTGAGTCATACAAGTCTCCCTCCTCCCTCCAGGAGGAAGTGTTTCAACTGAGAGGAAACAGTGAACCGTGAAAGTATTTAAATTACCTGGTATATTAGAAGGTACCTAATAGACGTCTCCTTCTACCTAGAGTGTGAAGAAGTGTAAACAGATCCACTGCTTGCTTGCTATCATTTTTATTATGCTTCCTCCAAATAGCTGTCCTGGGGAAGCAGGAAGAATCAATATTAGCAAGCCACCCTTTAGTACGGAGCTCTGTCCTCATCTGGACTGTCTCATAAGCAATTCCCATATTCCAAGGAGGCCCTCGGTTCTTTCTCAGGACTCCCACAATATAAACGACTACAAGTTGGGCGGGACAAACAGCAGACATGTATTCTCTCACCTCAAGGGGCCAGACACCTGACATGGTGTGTCAGCAGTGTGGATCCTCAGAAAGGCCCAGTGGGGACACTTGTGTGGTGGTCACTGGCAGCCTCTGACATTCCTTGGTTTTTGCTTGCATAACTCCAAAATGAATTCGTCTTCCGATGTGGACACTGCCACCAGACTTAGGGCAAGCCTACTCTGGTATGAACTCAGAATAACCAAGTACATTATTTTATTTTACAGATAGGACTTTTTATTTGTCACTATTTTTTTAAAAATCTGGATTTTAAACAGATTCTTGGATTGGTGGTTCATATCCATCAGCTCGCTCAACTTTAGCACCTGTCTCGTCACCAGTCATTTTTCCAGAACTACCACTTTCACCGTGGAGCTCCATTAGTCTTCCCAGTTCAAACTTGGGTTTTTCTGCATTTCTACTTTACTTTTTAAAAATGTAAATAATTTATTCAGATTACGTTCCGATTGTTATACCCTCACTTGTATCTTCCTGTTCCCTTCCCCTCCCTCTTTCACCCTACTCCCCTCCCCAAGGCCTGTAACAGAAGGAGACCAAAAAAAAAAAAGAAAAGAAAAAAAAAGAAAGAGACCTCCTCCCCCAACATATGACCACAGCCTATCAGGTCTCATCTGGATAGCCTGCTTCCCATTCCTCTGTGTGTCACCAGGCCTCCCCTCCAAAGGGAAGTGGTCAAATAGGGGGCACCAGAGTTCATGTCAGAGTTAGTCCCTGCTCTCCACACAATTTTCTAATGAAGACATCATGAATAGGACTGATGGACTGGCAAGCTTTCTCTACGTCTTTCCCAGTGCTGTCTGGAATCAACCTATTAACCATTCCCTTCAAGTCATTTGTCTGCACCTCTCGGGTCATGATTTCTATCATCTTCTTCCAGATCTGGTGGACCTGCTGATGCTGTGCATATAATGCCTTGCATATCTGATTGTTGTGGTTTTCATTGAATCCAACACAGAAAAGATGGAGCAAATAACCATTGGTCGTCTTGGCATAAACATGAGCTTCAATTATGGCCTGCCATTTTTTGTCCATGGAACATGTTCTGTGCTGGGTTAAGATCCATGCAATGGAAGTTAGTCAGACAGTTTTTGCCCTGAACATCCTTAGTAGTTAGCTTGAATTTTCTAAATGCAATTCATTGTTCTGTAGCTTGGCAAGGCTCACTTCAAACACACACCCTTGTAGCCATCAGATGCAATTTTGGTTCCTTGGTCCTTGTGACTAGTGTTTTCCAATATTTCTAATATTGAACATAGCCAGAGCTTTGACATCATACCAATCTTCCTTAGAAAACGGACCAGCCACTTTCTTCTTGGCTGCTTTCTTTCCGCCTTTCATCAGGTGCTTGTTCTTGCCAACTGCCATGGTGAGCCAAAAGTGCAAGCACATTATTTTAAATGCACTCACGTGTTGTGGTTAATTTACCAGTATGGCCTAATAATAAACATTATTATTATGGCAGTATTTTCTAACCCACTAGCAATCAATCAAGACAGACACCTGTTATATTTTTAAGTAGCCCTAGTTAACCTGGGGCAGAGCAGATATTAATCCCCTAAACTACTTCCCATAGTGGGGCAGATACGAAATACCTGTCCCAATCCCATACCATCTGCTTCTAATAATTTCTATCAAGCCATCTCCCATCCATAATCCCAAGTACTTGCTAATATTCTTCATCTGGGTCAAATCTCCATCCATGTCAGCCATGTGCTGCTCCTCCACCTAACCGATGATGACACAGCCTCCTTCTTCTCCCCTCCTCGGGTCTCTCTTCCTCCCAAGATTCTCCCTATCTCCCCATCTCCTCAAGCCCTGGAACCTTAGCCACACCCATCCCATTTGCTCTGCCTAGGTGTGATGTCCTTTTATTGGTCAAACATGTCAGGCTCTTAGGGAAGGTACAGGTGGGTTGCAGAGATAGCAACCAGTAATTAGCATCAAAATATACCAGACCAACCTCCAACAATCATGTTTTGAGGTTCCAGTGCATTAGCTGTGGTAGGACACCACTTGGTCCTCCACACTTACTGTTAGCGGAAGAGGAGGGATAGAGTGGGGCCAGAGAGATGAGGTGGAAATCCTCCACTGGGGCGGCCAAACTTTTTTTTTTTTTTTTTTTAAGGTTTTTCGAGACAGGGTTTCTCTGTGTTATAGTCCTGGCTGTCCTGGACTCACTTTTGTACACCAGGCTGGCCTTGAACTCACAGCGACCCGCCTGCCTAAGCCTCCCAAGTGCTGGGATTAAAGGTGTGTGCCACCATGCCCGGCTCAAACTTTGCTGACTTCATCTGTGGCCATTTTTAAATTCACTAGAACACTTTAGAACAGCATATGTCCTTCTGCGAGGGCATTCCAAGTGCTTCCCCTGAGGCATGGCTGGAAACCTTTCCCCTCTCTCCCATGCTCACCTACTGCATCCATGATCTAGGCAGGGCTGGATAACTCTCCCACAACTTTTTCCTTTAACTTTTAATCAATTTCTTGTGAGTTTCAGACCATGAATCCCAATGACACTCATCTTCCCATCCCTTTGCATCTGCCCTCCACTCTTGCAACTACCCTCTCCCTAACCCTGCACCAAACCAAACCAAACCAAACCAAACCAAAAAAGTAAAAAAAAAAATCTCCTTGGGAAGTTGTAGTGTGTCCCACAGTATACCCTTTTGTCCACACATCTGTACTTGCAAATGTTCACTGCAATGAGTTCGAAGCCCCTGGCTTCTGCTATGATACTGGATACTCCCAAGGACTCCTTTCAGATATCCTGTAGTTGTCCTGTGCCATAAAGATTCTGCAGCTTTGGGTCTGCAGGACCAGCCCCTTCACCTGCTCCAGCAGTTCATCGATGGGGTAGATGTTGGGATGGGCCAACTCAAAGCCCTGGATCTGGGCCTGGATGGTGGCTAAGTTGGTCAGCCTGCCAGCCCCCCTGTACTCACACCATCCAACGTTGAAGCTAGCAAGAGGCCAGGCCAGGTCTCTCTCTCTCTCTCTCTCTCTCTCTCTCTCTCTCTCTCTCTCTCTCTCTCTCTCTCTCTCGCTTGCTTTCTCTCTAGTACCTTCCCTACCAGGGCCAGCTCTACTGTGCTGCCAGGGCAAAGGGTAGGGCTGGCTTTCTAGAGTGCTGCAGCTGGTGAGGGGCAGGGCCAGCTCTGCACAGCCCTCAGACTTGGCCCCAGCAGCAGCCCAGATTAGGTTTGTCCACCTGGCTTTGGTAGTAACAGACGCCGGCTGCTGCAGGGCCATGGACCCAGGCATGACGCTTGGTAGCAGCGCGAACCAGGACCTCACCATGGCCTCAGGTGGCATCAACCGGCCACTCACGTCAGGCTGTTCCTCACTACCTTTGACTCTCCAGTTCTGCCTCTCTTCATTGTGCACGTTCTTTCTTTCCCATCTCCTCACAACTTACTTCATCTTAGTGGTGCCCTGAGCCCCTGGGTATCTGAGGTTGTCTCAAGTGTGCTCCACCTGCTTGGGCCACATGGTACCAGGCCTCTTCCATATCTTATTAAATACTATATGTAGCCGCATCTCAGATATGGCTTTATTTTCAAGCACAAGACCTATGTCCAAGCATAAACAACAAAGATTTGTTAGAACAGGGAAATCCTAGAACTCAGTCATGTAGCTTTCTTCACAGTGCCTAAAGCTGAGAAGGGAGGCTTGCATTTCTGTGTCCATGTCTTACCCTAATTCCACTTATCTAGACCCATCTATGTCAGTCTTTGCTCTAACTACACTTTGGATGCCTCTGTTCTGTGCATCCATGGGAGAGAAATTTTCCACCAACTCTAGGTCCCAAGGGTCATGATAGGCAAAAGATTGTGATTGGTCCAGCGCAGTCAATAGATGCTTTCTGGGTCAGATATTCATCTATTATCCAATCAACAGTGACCACCTGTCAGTTATTGAAGCTAAAGGCATGAGGTGTGGGGATGTGGGGGTGGGATGATGGGTGAGACTGTGAGGTGTGGGGGTGTAGGGGTGCAGGGGTGTCCTCTATGAAACTGCTAGTGGGCAGTCCACCTAAGGAACAGTCGGGGTTTGACACCTTTGATAAGGACCTTAGACAAATTCCATGGCCTGGATCGACCTGGGGAGGGTGGTTTATTCTTGACATCCTGCATGCTCTTTGCTGTAAAACTCCCTGGGTCTCATTTTTGCACAGACCCAGGTATGCTGGTGTTTCTGCCTCTGGCCAGCCATTTGAAACTTCTTCTTTATCCACAAGAGAACACCAATTTTACGAACCTATGCTGTAGACATGCATTTGCGTGACCAGTCATAGTGACATCCCGGCTGAGTGCAACCCTCTACTCTATATGAAATGATTCTCAAGGCTGAAGGAAAAGCCTTAGCCATGAGTCTTGAGAATTGCCCACGGGTAAGGGCAGGCATGTCTCGCCTGGAAAATGCTCAAGGGAGGAGACCTAGACCTTGACTACGTGTTCAAGTGTTGGAAATAGCTGAGATGAGGAAGGAGCTGGTAATCACCTGGAGGTTCCTTACCTGCAAGTCTTTTCTTGGAAATGGTGGCTGTGATCCTGATGACTCTGGGACCTAGGACCAATGGAAACCCAGAGATGGCATCAGAAGTGACAGGATAGCCCTAGAGATCAGCTGGCCATCATGGTCCAAATAGATCATCCTTTATTGGTTCATCTACCCCACCAGTCATTACATTTGAGTTAGAAAGCCCAAGTAAGAGCCCGTGTGTGATGGAGCATCCATAACTCACCTCCTGGATCAGTTAGCAACCTCTTCCTAGGGTCATTAGTTGGAACATTAATGTGTTTTTATCTGTGTGTGTTTGTGTTAGTTTTAATTAGGTTATATAGTTCTAATATA
The DNA here is from genome assembly GCF_964271855.1 of Acomys minous. NCBI lineage: Eukaryota > Metazoa > Chordata > Mammalia > Rodentia > Muridae > Acomys > Acomys minous. The sequence continues at coordinate 67,439,404 of NC_140484.1, forward strand.
GTTTTATTATGATAAATGGAAGTTCTTAGGATGAGTTCCTTTTTTTCTTTTTGGGATTGCAATATAATGACGATATTTCTTCTTTCCTTTCCTCTCTCTGTCTCCTACTCTCATATACTCCTCCCTTCTCTCCTTTAAATTTATGACATATTTTTTCACTAATTGCTATTGCACACACATATATATGTATATTTTATGTGTGTGTGTGTATATATATATATATATATATATATCCTGGTCAGTCCATATAATGTTACTTATATGTGTTTTCAGAGCTGACCATTTGCCATTGAACAACAAATTGGTCTGCTCTTCCCTGGGGAGGACCACCTCTCCTGATCTCAGCTTTCCTTGGTTGCCTGTAGTTCTTTGTTGTGGGGTTGAGGCTTGGTGGCTTTTTCCTCATCCACTTTGACATGTCTATTGATGTCATACTTGTTCAGCTAAGGTTTAGGCAGTAATATTTGGTGAGACTTTATGGGTGTGGCTTCTGCTATTACTAGGAGACACAATCTCACAGCAAACTCCATGCTCCTCTGGCTCTTAGAATCTCTCCACACCTGCTTCCACAGTGTTCCCTGAGCCTTAGGTGAAGAATTGTTTTGTAGATGTAGCCACTGGGTCAGGACTCCACAAAAGCGCTGCATTTTGATTGACTGTGGTTTTCTGTAGTGGCCTTGTCTGTTGCAAAGAGAAGATTCCTTGATGAGGAGAGAGGACTACACTTATTTGTGAGTATAAGGAGATCTGTTTATAGATTATTGTTAGGGATTGTGCTGGTTTATGAAGTTAGTGGTCATAGATTCTCCCAGAGAATCTATGTGACTTCACCAGCACTGCGTAGTTAACTAGGTTTCCAGTACCAGGCATAGTTTCCCTCTTGTTGAGTGGATCTTAAGTCCAATTAGAGGGTTGTTGGCTACCACCAAGGTGTGTGTGCCACTACTGTACCCTTAGGGTCACTGTGCCATTCTAATTGTTGATGTGGGTCATAGAGGCCATAACTGGGTAGGACTGTTGGTTGCCTTCCGCCTTTGGGTGGTAGTGTGGCATCTTCTGGTACCATGAGTGCTAGCCCTCAAGGAAGGGGCATTCACGCAAGTTTCACCTTAGGGTGAAACTTTCTGAAGTGCGTGGTGTGTTCAGCATGCCACCCCTTGGGGAAGGGAGCAACCAAGGGCAACGGTAATAGCCTATAATATTATAGGAGTCTCTTGTACAGCCACAGTGTACAACTCTGGCTTCTTAGGTCTGATACTGGGCTTTCTGTTAGGTGGTCTTCGGCTCTTAAAGGGAGCACTGTCAGCCTAGATGAAAAATGTTCATTAAAACTATGTCTGTATATTTACATACAGAA
>NC_140484.1:67445760-67613260 GCF_964271855.1 Acomys minous
GGCAGTATAGATCTAGACCAAGGCTTCTTAAACTTTTTCTGCTCAAAACCTATTTTGTTTTGGTTTTCTTTTTTGTTTGTTTGTTTGTTTGTTTTTGAGACAGGGCTTATCTATATACATCGGCTGCCCTGAAACTTACTATGTAGACTAGGCTGGCCTCAAATGCACAGAGACTGGCCTGCCTCTGTCTCCCGAGTGCTGGGATTAAAGATGTACACAACATCTGGCCACAAAACTGGTTTTGCTTAAGAAATTTTCACATTATCTTGAATCTATGGATATGCAAAATAAGCCTACAAACCAAGCATTAACTGATAATAAACCACAAGAAAATTTCTTTTAAAACAACTCTTTGGTATAAATTTAGTTTCACTGTCAGTTAAAAATGAAAGCAAATTTGCATCCTGACGAGATGGATGTGATTTTTTTTTTACATAAAAAGTTAAATCCCTGTTGTTGAATACTTGAAACTGCAGAACACAGCAAATATTTTCCCAAATTGGTGGAGATGTTGATTTTATCATCATCAGTGATGAGGATGTGGCTTTGCCTAAATATACAGAACCAAATGGTAGGTGTACATTCATAGCCACTTCAGAAATTGTTGGAAATTCTGTCTAACCTCAAGCCAAAACTCAATCAATAATTGTTTTACACATTTATTTGTGTGTGCATGACTGCACATGCACATGGTATTTTCTTGCTTGTCCGCCTTGACAGTGCAAAGTCCAAGTGTTGTTTGTTTATAATCAAGGCTTCAGTGAAGTCTCATGATACAACACAGGTAAGTGCTGCCCCCAAACCTCAGAGTCACCACACACTAGATCTTGAATTAATTTTTGGTTGTTGTCTGTCCAGAAACTATCTACTGCTGCCAGCTCCTTCATTTCCCACCTGGAGTTCTGTGATTTCATACAGAACTATGACTCCCACAGTCTAAGAAGTGTAGGCAGCTGTGAGATTGGATCGTCGAGTCTGGGAGCGGTTGGACTTATCTGGTGGACGCAGATGGAAGAGCTGAGGTCTTCTGAGAGCGCTGCGGGTTTGCAACCACCTCTAGCTCTACTCTGAGCTGCTTGGTGATCACAAGTGAGTCAGGGGCCCTCTGAAAGCACTGATTTCTCCATCAGTAATCACAATACATACAAACTTATGAAACAGGCTGGAGGGATGTTGGATCCCACGTGCACGCAGTGCCCACGGAGAGCAGAAGAGGGAATCATATTCTGCCTGGCACCGGAATTACAAGTAGTTGTGAGCCTCCTGATGTGGGGCTGAGGGACCTAAGCCAGGTCCCCTGAAAGATCAGTGAGCACTCTTAACCAACGAGCCACATCTTAGCACCAAGAATAAAACAAGCAAGCAAGCAAGCAAGCAACCAGAAATAAGTAAAAGCCAAAGCAAAGCAAAGCGATCTTGTGAAAATTAATATGGAAATAAAATGTTATTAACACAAGTGGGAGTGCTTTAAAGCGGTGATAGCAGAGTACCCTGAACATTTGGTGTTCGCGAGGCAGTTTTTATGAATTGATCTCATTCCTTCAGTGTAAAGATTCCGTGGCATACGTGCTACTGTAATTGTTGTTACTGCTGTTTCCACTTTAGAGACAAGAATACTCAGGCTCAGAAACAGCAGCAGACTCCCTTCAATTAGAAGGTGGTGGGACTCGCTGTCCCAGGGGCCTGTGAGCTTGGCTACTGTGCCAAACGATCTCAGTAGCAAGACCTTGGATGTCAGAAATGGTTAATCCTAGCAATCATTTGCAATTTGCCATTGTGCTTCTTGTCTTCGGGAAAATGGGAACCAAATATTATTGGGGGTGTTGTGATTGGGGTCGGGGGAGGAGTCTGGAACCAGCCAGCATGGGAAATAGAAACTCTATCTGGCCCTGCTTGCCTGTCCCAGCTGGCCTTGCACTGGGGAAGCCACTTCTTGCTTTCAGCTGCTAGGCTTCTTTCAAAGGGTCTGGCTTTCCTGTGACAGTCACGCTTACGTGAAATCATCGTTTCCCGTAGGACCACTGTCTGCATTTGTTTGTTGTGTCTAGAGGTCTGGGCCTTTTACCGGCATATGAAGGGCCTTTGGGAAGTTGTGTTTTCCTTCCTTCCTTCCTTCCTTCCTTCCTTCCTTCCTTTCTTCCTTCCTTCCTTCTTTTCTCCTCTCTCTCTCTCTCTCTCTCTCTCTCTCTCTCTCTCTCTCTTTTGTTTTTCAAGATAGGTTTTCTCTGCGTAGCCCTGGCTGTCCTGGAACTCACTATGTAGACCATGTTAGCTTCAAATCAGAGATCTGCCTGCCTCTGCCTCTTGAGTGCTGGGATTAAAGGGGTGCGCCAGCACCTCCCAGCTGACAATTACAACTTTTCACACTGAGGCATTAAGAAGCCATAGGCACCTCAGGGGCCAGGTGATGGGACATGAGCAGGATCTGTCGGTGGTGACCAGGTGACCACAGCTCTGAACTACTCTGGGGGCTGTAGGATGAGTCCCCCTCTGATGGCACCCATTGATGGCAAGGACTACCACAGTGGTCCAGTGTGTGTCTGGACACACATGTACACATGTGTGTAAGCCTGAAATAGCTCTGCCACATCAGAGGCCATGAAAATCCATATAGATTAAGAACAAGGCTTCTAGACAGAGTACCACCTGGGCACTCTGCTGGCATACAGCCTAGATGCTGAGATCTAGAAAATCTCTGATTTTAGTTCCAAACTGCACCCCTCCCCTTGTGTGTGTGTGTGTGTGTGTGTGTGTGTGTGTGTGTGTGTAGGTAACTTTGAATGTTGGTCCTTACATTCTATCTGTTTTTGTTTTTTTAACTATTATTTTCACCTTAGAAAGTATGTGGAGCCGGGCATAGTGGCACACACCTGTAATCCCAGCACTCAGGAGACAGAGGCAGGTGGATCTCTTTGAGTTTGAGGCCAGTCTGATCTACAGAGTGAGTCCAGGACAGCCACAACTACAAGAGAAACCTTGTTTCAAAAAAGAAAGTGTCATGTGTATGGGTGTTTTGGTTGCATGTTTATCTGTGCATTGTGTGAGTGCAACCCACAGAGACCAGAAGAGCGCACTGGATCCCATAGGACCGGAGTTAAGGATGGTTATGAACCACCATATAGGTGCTGGAAATCAAATCTAAGTTGTCTGGAAGAGTAGTCAGTGCTCTTAAACTGCTGAGCCATCTCTCCAGCCCCAATGGAGAAGTTACACAGGACTGATGCAGGCCATGGCACAGGTGACCCAGGCTCTGGGTGTTCTGAAATACTGGGCATGTCTCCCACAGCAGTGAAGAAGGTAAAAACAGAGATGCAGGATCTGCCAGCCTGGTGGCACAGGCCTGTAAAGTAAGCTATGTGGGAAGCTGAGGTGGGAGAATGGGAAAATCAAGGCCAGCCTGGGATACAGAGTAAGTTCAAGGCCATAGTGGGCAATTTAGTGAGAACTCATTTCAAGAAGAAGGCTAAGATGTAGTTCAAGGGTAGAATGCTTGCCCAGCATGCTCAGGGACCTAAAGAGGTTTATCACAGTAACACACACACACACACACACACACACACACACACACACACACACACACGGGAGAATGCTTGCCCAGCATGCTCAGGGGCCTAAAGAGGTTTATCACAGTAACACACACACACACACACACACACACACACACACACACACACACACGGGAGAATGCTTGCCCAGCATGCTCAGGGGCCTAAAGAGGTTTATCACAGTAACACACACACACACACACACACACACACACACACACACACACACACACACACACACGGGAGAATGCTTGCCCAGCATGCTCAGGGGCCTAAAGAGGTTTATCACAATAACATACACACACACACACACACACACACACACACACATACACACACACTGGGGAGGGGACGGGGTAGAAGGAAGGGAGAGAGGGGGAGGAAGGTGGAGGGGAAGAATGAAAGGGGGCAGAAAGGGGGAGCACTACTAGTTAAACAGCACAGCTGGAGCTCTGGTGTAGGTTTCCCACATCCAGCACACTATGTGCAGAAGTCACCCAAAATGATCTTTTGTCGTCATCCTTTCTTCTGTTGTTGGATACCTAGGTTAGGTCCACTAGTAGCTATTGTGATGGTACCCCAACAGGTACCACCGATGGGTCAGAATTTCTATAATATGCCGAGTTAGAGTCCTCAGGGTAAAGACCCAGGGCTTGTACAGTTGGGTCATAAGGTAGATCTACTTTTAAATATTTGAAAAGCATTTATTATTTATTTATTTGTAAATGTATGTGTACTGTAGTGAGTACTGGTGCCTGGAGCTGGGGTGGGGCATCCCCTGAAGCTAGACTTACAACTGGTTGTGAGTTTAGTAACACGGGTGTTGGGAACTCAGCTTTAGTCCTCTGAAAGGGCAGCAAGTACTCTTAACCACTGAGCCACCCCACCAGCTCCCTGACTTTGGTCTTTGAGGAACTCCATACTAACTCCTGGCATGTGACGATCACACACAGTGGATTTATTTATTTATTTATTTATTTATTTATTTATTTATTTATTTATTTTAGGTGGGTTTTTTTTCCAAAACAAGGTTTCTCTGTGCAGCCTTGACTGCCCTGAACTCACTTTATAGACCAGGCTGGCCTCGAACTCATATTGATCGCCTGCCTCTGCCTCCCTGAGTGCTGCCATAAAGAAGTTAAGTTGTTTGAAGGAAAATGGATGCAACCAGAGGCAATCCTGTTAAGAGAGTTATGTCGCTCTCAGAAGGACAAATACTGTATATTTTTCCTGTGATATAAAACCATCTATACATATACATATAGGTATATGTATTTCTATATATACATATAGATAACAAGGAAGTAGAAACAAGACTGTCTGGGGAACAAAGGGGCTGATGGGAAAGGAAGAGGGAGAAGGGGGAGGGGGAGAACATGCCAGAATAACATGCTTTTGTGAAAACAGCCTCTGCACTTGATGATGGTGGTGGTGGTGGTGGTGGTGGTGGTGGTATTTTATTCTGTTGTTTAAGACAGGGTTTCTCTGTCTAAAAGCACTGGCTGTCCTGGTACTCACTTCATAGACCAAACTCAAACTCACAGAGATCTGCCTGCCTCTGCAGGCATGAGATGCCACACCTGGACGCTGCTGCTGATTTTTAAAAGTGAATTTTTTTTTTTGCCTCTTCTTGGAGGATAGTAAAGAGAATTGCCTGGTGACCAACACAGGTGGCTCTGGGCATATAGCACAAAGCTGTTGTGATTCTGTCGCCTTTATGAAAATTTGTTCATATCTTCTGAGGCAGTTCTGGTTTATGCTGGATTTAATTATTTGTAACAGTGTTTTCACAGCCAGGCTCTCCCGGGTGAAGGTGGAAGTTCATGCAGGAAGGCACCTCTGTGTCTTTGCCAAACACCCCCGTAATTAGGTCACATTAAGGATGCAATGCCCGTAAAATTGGATTGTTTAAAAATAATGAAACTTTAAGCAGAAGAGGGGGAAAAAAAGGAACTTTAACAATTAAAGATTTTTCTCAGGGTGATTAGGGGAAGATTTCCTCCTAGTTCGAACTGATTAAAATGTCACTGAGGAAACTGTTCCTTTGCCCCTTGGAGATGTGTGGGACTGCAGTGAGCTTCGGCTCCAGAAATGAGGACCATGTATGTAGCTGTCTTGGAGTCTCCAGTTCGTGGGTTGCTAGGCATCACCAAGTATAGTAGTGGAGCATGTGCTGAATATGGCTCCCACACTTTGAAAGAACCTCAAATTCCGCCTTCGGGGTTTCGGTCGGAACACTGTGAGCATCTATGCAACCCACCCAGGACCACAGCCTTCCCCAACATCTATCCCTTTGACCCTGCCTCACCATTGTTAGAAGCTGGCTTTTGGACTAGTGAGACGGCTCAGTGGGTACCACTAAGCCTGATGGCCTGAATTTGGTCCCCCACAACCCACATGATGATGGAGAGAGAGAAACCAACCCCTGCAAGTTTCCTCTAACCTACACATAGCACTGCAGTGTGCCTGCTCCCCCCAGCTCCCCACACACGCCTTACTGTGGTGGATCTCTCTGGCACAGCTTCAGGCCTCAGATCATCGAGAGAACCCTAAGAGTCTCCTTCATTCCTCTGACTTCCACACAGGTTTTGGATCCTCTCTAGAGAGCTGTAGAAACCATCACGCACATTAATAAGGCAAGGAAGGCATCTTTGCAGATCCGGACCCACCCTGCCCTGGACACCCCCAAGGGGCCTACCTTTCGGGTTCTCTACTGCCTCTGTGACCCCCTTCTTCTGTGAAAGGTCTTTCTGGGTCTCGAGTGCTTTTTTTTTTCCTTATTCATTTGCCTGTTCAGTCTTTGATGGGGTGTTTGCCTGAGTGACATCTCTCAAGCAGACACTGGGCATTCCTGGACTAAGCCTCATCAATCTAGGCACTTTCAACGAACACACACAAAAAAACAAGCGATCCAGGCCTGGAAGAGCACAGTGAAGAAACTGACCGAAGACTGCATTGTGGGAACCCATGCCAAATTCTGCCATGTCAGAAATCCTGTGCTTAGGCTGTATGCTGTGACCTTCGAGTTACTGACCTTTACCTCATCACGAGGTCTTGTGTTCTAGGCTATCCTTGGACTATTTACCTTTGAAAGAAGTAGAGAAGTCTTAACTTGGAACCACCCAGAGGATCTAGGAAGTTCTTACAGGGAACTACTCAGAGAACTAGGAAGTTCAACAGGGAACGATTTAGGCTATTGCATTCTTGCCCGGGGGCTAGGGTGAGCGAGATAAGAATAGATCCTATTGACCTTGCCCTATATATGTTCCTGCTTAGTAGGCAATAAAGTGAATCTTGATCAGAAATTTCCTGACTTGATTCGTTATTTCTCGGGTCTCTGTGTCCTACTTTCAATCCCCACTCCCTCTTTCAGGTGAACCCTGATTTGATTTTTCCCGCAGGCTGGGACCTGACACTGCATGGTAGAGTGCGAACCGGAAGCGACAGTGAACCCGGGAGAGGACGTCGAGAGAGGGCACCATAGGGCGGTGGCAGAGGTGAGCCTGCACCAGGTCACAGCACATACAGCTTTTCTGACTGAGAGTGAGTGACGTGAGCATCCTGGCTCATTCCCAGCTAGTGACTTGATGGCCCCTTTCCTATTGGGTGACCAGAGACACCTTCCCAGCCGCCTGCTTCTCCTTTTCTTCTTTGGGCTGTCAATGCACATTTGACTGGGGATGGCAGTGTTTTCTAGGATTCTGATCCCCTCAAGGGGGCTCACAGCCTGGCTGAGGCTCCTGCTACTGGGGTTCAGGTGTTTTAGGAAAATAAACCTTTTGGATAAAATATTTTTCTTTCTTTCTTCTAGTCTTGGCTACATGCCCCAGTTGTCAGGGATTATTTTTTTCTTCAGGCCCATGTTCCTGAGGCCTGCACATTTACCATCGAATTGCATGCCACAGACGGGAGTGTGTATGTGAGCTTGGGAATCTGAGCTCCTCAGGCTCTCAGATGGCAGGGCAACTTAAGACCGTGAGGTTTTGCTGGCTGTGAGGCAGGAGCTCCATTTCCAGGGTTGGTTAGATGCTGAAAGTGCCCATTACCCTAATGCACCGCACTTACACACCTCTCACTGAGCTCTGGGGAAAAGCTGCAATTCGGGTAGGATGGTGGGGGAAGGAAGAGAGATAGAGAGACAGAGGCAGAGAGAGACAGACAGACAGACACACAGAGAGAGACAGACAGACAGACACACAGAGAAAGATAGAGACTGAGAGAGGCAGACAGTGACAGAGAGAGGGGAGAGAGACAGAGAAGGGGAGAGAGACAGAGAGGATGATGGATGGACAGACAGACAGGAAGAAGGAGAAAAGAGAAGAGGAGAGAAGAGAAGAGGAGAGTGGATCAGAAATGTCTTTCGAGGACTTTGGTTTAAAGGCTTGGCCCCCAGCTTAGTGCTTTGGGGATGTGGTGGAAACTTTAGTAGGGTATACACTTAACAGGACCTAGCCCCTCTCCTCCCCTTCCTTGCTGGCCATGAGGTGGGTGGGCTTTCTCCTCATCAGGTGGGACAAACCAACCCTGGACTGAAACTTCCAAAGCAGTCATCCCAAAGGACTTTTCATTTTTTTTTCGAAATTGATTACCTCAGACATTTTGTTACAGTTGACTAGTGCGGGCCTAGAGCTAGAGCAAGGGTCAGTGTTGCAACCTAGAGCGCTGGCCTCCTCTCTGGATTAGTTTCTCATGGCTTCTAGAGCAGGTTACTAGAAACTCAGTGGCTTAAAACAACAGACTGTACTCTCTCCCAGCTCAGGAGGCCAGATATTTAAGCTCGTTATCAGCGAGCTGAAATCAACAGCTGAGCCGGGGCCTGCTCCCTCAGAGGCTCTCAGGATGGACACCTATGGAGCTGCTTCTTGCGTTTGGAGGCTGCCAGCCTCCCTTAGCTTGCGACTACAGAGCGCATCCAGATCTATTTTCACAGCCCCCACCCCTCTTTGTAGTAAAATCTCTTTCTGGCTTGCAAACGGCCATCTGCTCCCATAACCTTTCCTTCTCAGGGGCTGTGTCCAAATCTTGTCTTCTTATGGAGCTACCAAACAGACTGAACGGAGGCCACCAGGGAGACATAATTCTAAATTAATTACCTGTCTTCAAGACTAGCAAGATGGTATATGCCTGTTATTTCAGAACTCTGGAGGTGAAGCCTGGAGGATCAGAACTTCAAAATTATTCCCAGCTACATAGCAAGTTAGGGCCATCAGTTACACAAACCCCAGTATCGTCAATGGTACACCAGTGGTGCTACCATCTTGGGTGTAACCAACAGCTGGCTAACTGGACTAAAGGCTCACTCAGTAGGAAGGAATTCACGTGTGGCTAGCTACCCTTGCCTAGAGAGGTCATAAACCCTAAAGGATGAGCTACTATCATTTTTTTAAAAAACAATATAATTTTAAACTATATTTAAATATTTATCCCTATACCTACAGATAAATGTGTCTCTAATCCCTCAACAAAGTTTATTTCTGCAGTAGACGGAGGCTAATACAGAGGTCCACAACTGGACAAAATATAAACATGTAACCTCTGGGATGCTATCCTCAACTGCTACATCCATAACACACTCTCTGGGAACATCAGGAAAGTGGAGGTAAAAAGATTATAACAACCAGAGGCCCAGGACACCTGCTGATAAATAGTGTCTTTTAGAGATGTCAGGGGAAAATGTACCCATGAACTCTCAACAATACGGTCATCTACATGAGATCTACATAGTGACGATATCATAGGACATGTCAACAAGGATAGGGGAAGTTTCACAAGGCCCCATCTGTAGATGAAGTGCGTCCAAAGGCTGCTGGGAGAGAGAGGATCAGTCTTTTCCAGGAATAAGTTTCCCAATAGGTTTATCCATTTTCAAGCAGTCAGTTCTAAACACATGTACATAAGAGCAACATTAAATGGACTTACTTATTTGTGTGTGTGTGTGTGTGTGTGTGTGTGTTTATGTAGCAACAATAATCATAGAAGAAGAGGTCATGAACTTGAGAGGAAGTGGGGGGAATGCAGGAGGAATTGAGGTAGGGAAGTAATATAACTACAATATTCATGTATAAAATTCTCACAGTAAAAAAATTTTTAAATTAAATTTAAAAAAGAAAAAAAAAGCCTGGTAAGGTGACACACACACCCTTAATCCCATCACTCAGGAGGCAAAGGCAGGTGAATCTCTGAGTTCTAGGCTAGCTTGGCCTATAGAGCATATTCTGGGACAGTTAGGGTTACACAGAGAGCCCGGTTTTAAAAAACAAAAACAAACAAACAAACAAGACAGAAAACAAAAACAAGAGTAGATTCTTCCATCCAGCATGGTTAGTGCAACAACATATGAATTTTGTGAGGGATATATTCCCTAACATACACACACACACTGTGACATACTCCTTCTTGTCTTTCAAAGCATACCATCTTACACATACACACACACACACACACACACACACACACACACACACACCATCGTTGGGATACTTCCTCCAGGTGGTTCTCTTAAAGTCCTTTTTCTCTAGTATAGGTCTGCCTGGCAGAGCGGCATCTACATGGTCTATGATGTGGTTTCTCACCTTACATCTCACAATGAAGCACAGGCTGTGTCCCCAGCTCCTCCTCCTCTCCTTCTGCCCCATGCTCCTAGCCCAAGGTCTAGTGTGGAAGGCAGCTCTCACAAGACCCTTGCCAAGCTGGACTGATCTCCCACAGACCCAGTGCGCTTACCTACAATTCCTGGTGGGAGCTCATTCCTGCTTCTGGACGGTCTGCAAGCCTGAGATCCTTCAGACTGAGTTGGGGTCTTCAGAGCTCTGGGAACACATGGGAGGCAGATGATGCAGGGAAACTTACCAGGCTGACTACTAGACCACTATGGCTCGTTGAAGATCCCATGTGAGAATTGATTACCGTGGAGGGGACTGGGTCATAGCCTCCTTGGATAAAGTGCTTATCACACGTACCTGAGTTCAACCTCCAGGACTCACATAACAGCTTAGGCATCCTGGAGGCACATGCTTGAAATCCCAGAGCTGGAGAGGTGGAGCCCCCCGATCCCTGGCGTTCACAGGCTACAGCTTACCCTATTTGGTGAGCCCCAGATCAGTGACAGACCTTGCTTCAAAGAGAGCAGGCTAGATGACATCAGAAGAATGACAGCTGAGGTTGACTTCTGATCTCCTCACACATATGCATGTAATACCACATACAGGTGTACCTACACATGCGCGTGTGCGCGCACGCGCACACACACACACACACACACACACACACACACACACACAAGGAAGCACAATCCCAATTGCTACAGGGCCCTGCCTAGGAGGTGCCACATGGTTGAGAGGCGCTCCGGATAGTCTAGGCACACACTCTCCATGGTGGCCTCCCACCCTCTGAGCCTGGACACCACATTACAGAAAGCCACACTCCCAGTTTGTGACACTCCCCTGGACGCTTTGCTCAGGCATTCATCCTGAGACAGCAAGGACCAGCCAGGGGAGCCAGACGCAGCCATGCACTCACAGGCTTGGAGCCAGGCTCCTGGGAAAGGCCTGAAGACAGACAAGACATTTAAGTTTTTAACCAGCACTCAGTTACAGGACTGACATAGAGAAATGGCTGCAATTCCCTTTATTAGTGTGGAGAACAGAGTTTAAATAATAAAATATTAGCAAGTACCCAGATGCCTGGAACATACAAGTTTAGAAGTGGCAACTGAAATCTGAACTTGCAACAGAGACCTCAGATAAAGCAGGCTGGGCCTCCTGTTCCTGGGCTGTTCTCTGAGGCTCTCCTCCACTTTTATTTATTGTTTTAGTCAATCACTTTGTTCATCCGTCTGTTCGTTGGTGTCAACCTATTCTTAAAAATTTTTTAATTCTTATTTATAGACTGACCTTAATAAACTCTCCTCAAGTATTGCAGGTTTGTCACTGTCACCAATGAAAACATTATTAATGACTGGCTGGCTGACCTAGACCATGGCTGCCCTTTCCACTCCCTAGCAGCTGGCTAGACCGAAGAGGCGGCTGCGGAGAGGAGGGCGGTCGATGAGGCTGGGGTCAACTGCGGGACCCATCATCAATGCCCTTTCCATCCCGTCAGTCCACCATGCCTGACCGTAGAGCCTTCTGCTTCATTCTAGGAGACAGCACCAGCTTGAAAGGGCACCAGGAATCCCATAGCAACAGCCTAATTTTTTTTTTAATGGAGAAAGGAAAGGAGTCCAGGGAAGGACAATGTGTCTCCCATCTTGTCCAGGAGGGAGAGCAGTGGGGGGACTGGGGAATAGTTGGAACTGGGACTTGAGCTACCACCATCACTTGAAGTGTCTCTGGGAACTGCCACACAAGAGTCAGCCTTAAAATAAAGACACTCTTGGGGCACAGGCCAGCAGCAGCCCAGCACTTGCCTAACACTGGTGGAGCTTGGAGTTCAATGCTCAGCAAGCAAAACGAAACGAGCCAACAGAAACCTGCGTTCCTGGAGAAAGAGCGGGAGTTTGCAATTTCGTTGTTGTTTTGAGACAGGGTCTCTTTATGTAGCCCTGGCTGGCCTGTAACTCACTATGTAGACCAGGCTGGCCTCAAACTCAGAGATTTATCTGCTTCTGTTAGTGCCCGAAGGGCTGGAATTAAAGGTCTGTGCCCCCAAGTCTGGCTTCCCCCCTCTATTTCTTTAAAAACTAGGCAAAAATGACTATAAAAGATTACCATAAAATTATATATCCCTCCTAGATAATGTTTGTCTTGGTAACAATTCAGTCATAAAAATAACTCTTAGCCAGGTTTGGTGGCACGTACCTTTAATCCCAGTACTCAGAAGGCAGAAGAAGGCAGATCTTTGAGCATTTGATTCCAGCCTGGGCTCTGTAGTAAGTTTCAGGTCAGCTATGACTACATGTGAAACCATCTCTCAAAAAACAGCATGATGATAAGAACTTCGAATGTGTGTTGGGAAGTAGGCACATGCATGTGGGAGTGCGAATGTGTGTGCGTGTCTGTCTGTCTGTCTCTGTCTGTCTCTGTCTGTCTCTATCTGTCTCTGTCTCTGTCTCTGTCTCTCTGTCTCTCTGTCTCTGTCTCTGTCTCTCTGTCTCTGTCTCTCTCTCGCTCTCTGTCTCTCTCTGTCTCTCTCTGTCTCTCTGTCTCTCTGTCTCTCTCTCTCTCTCTCTCTCTCTCTCTCTCTCTCTCTCTCTCTCTCTCTCTCTCTCTGTGTGTGTGTGTGTGTGTGTGTGTGTGTGTGTGTGTGTGTGTGTAGAATGAAGCCCACAAGGACCAAATCACTGAAGACCAGTGAATCCTCATATGGCTACTGGTCCAGGCTCCCAGACAGTTTTATTATTATTTTTTATTATAAGAAAGTAGTGGGAGGTGTGCATGCAAATGCCATAGCGCATGCATCGAGGCCAGAAGTCAGTTCTCTCCTTCTGTTACATGAGTCCTGGGGATCAAGCTGGGCAGTCGTCACCTTTACCCGCTGAGCTATCTCATCAGCCCCAGACAGTGTGAAACAGTGTCCCACCCTCCTCCCAGATAAGAAATCATAATTTCATCAAAGGCGTACCCTCCCTACCTTTGCGGCCTTCTCTTGCTACCTGAGATCATAAACTTTCCGAAGATGCCAGCATGGCAGGTGGGAAAATACTGCATCAAATTGTACATCAAGGTTGCTCCCATTAGCCTTAAAATTAGACATTGCTACATTAAGTCTCAGGCAAGTGATTAACAGATGACGGTCACCAGCCTGTCCCAGAAAAGATTATAAATCCTCGTGTGTTGCAGGAGAGCTGACCCTTTGGAAACATCCCCACCTCAGCCCTCTTAGGGACCTAAACAAACCTGGCAATTATTTGGGGGGCTATCACAAACAGTGCTCATTTCCATCCCCAAGTCTTAGTACACAGTTTGGACATTAAAAGCAGACTGGGAAGCAGAGGCAGTCTCAGCTTCCCCTAAGAATGTGGTCACTGGCATGGAAGTCCCTCCTTCCACCCCCTCGAGAGCCTGTGAGGTAAATCACGCCACGTCCTTGTTAATGTCTCGTGTTGGTGCAGGGTGGCAACTTTGATAGCAAAATAAGCCAGCTAGCTGCATATGCTATGGGGTGACATGTGATTTTAACTTCATTCGGGAGCTAGACTTTTGAGACATTGTTACCTGCTGGAGCAAGCAATAAAGCAAGGATGTACAGGAATGTGTCAAATAAAGGGCCTTCCTAAATTACGCCGCGAGGCCCAGATTAATACATTTAATATATTCTGGTCATGAGTGAGGTGCTCCGGGCAGAGCAACTGCTCCTTTGTGGTATTATTCACACGAATGAGCTACGGTCGCACTGACAGCCTGGAAAAGTGCCTTCACTTTTCAAACTGTACAAATGGTGGTTGGACACAGTAACTCAAAACTGGACACTTCATTTCAAGTTTAAAGCTAGTGGCCCAGCCACAAACTATTACTCCATCTCCTTTATTTGTGGTCCATGGTTTTGTACTCTTTAAGAATCAAATAAATACTGGTGTAATGTTTGCAACTGCCAGTTCAACGAAAAATACTGCGAAATTCGCCAATAAGTCTTTTTTCTACACACACAAATTTATGCCCCCGAGAGCAGAGCCCGTTGCTGCCACGGGGGCTGGGTAGTTTTTTAATGTAGAGGGAGACTCACTTTAGTGATAAGAGTTTAAAGCTGAGCCCCTTTTTCCTTTTTTCCTCCTCATAGATCAGGTGCTGGGAGCAGAGGGAGGTAAGCGATCGATGTATGTAAGTACGGAAACATTAACAGCCATTTGCGCCTTGGCCAGAAGCAGGCTGGGCTCTTCCCTGCCTCTCTCCTCACCCTCCTGGTCCAGCTGGACCCTGACTCTCAACCATCTATCCATGTTGGGATGCTGCAAAGCTGGCGGTGGCTGAGAGCTTCCTGGGGAGAACCGGATCGTGAGGTGACCTATGTCAGTGTAGTGTTGATACGCGTCTATTCTAAGTAAGAACAGCTCCTGGGACAAAGCTCAGTGGGTGCAGTGGCTCCTCTCGTGCACAGGGTTCTGAGTTTCCTCTGAGCACTACCAGTCAGTCAGCGCAATTCACTGTTTTGTTGCCTCAGTTTTAGATTTATTTTTATTTATGTGTAGTTTGCCTACGTGGATGTATGTGTATGTGCCTGCTTTGTGCCCAGAGTTCAGAAGAGGGTGTCAGATGTCCCTAGAACTGGAGTTAAGGATGGCTATGAGCTCAGTTCCTGTGCAAAAGCTGCAAATGCTTTTAACCTCTGAGCAGTTTTTTTTTCCCAGCTTCTCACCAACCCCCAACTTTTTTTTTGAGACAGGGTCTCACTACATAGCCCAGCTGACCTGGAACTTACTATGTACTTAGTGGTGTGACCCTTGAACACAGTTTCTCATGTTGTGGTGACCCCCAACCATAAAATTCTATTTGTTGCTACTTTATAACAATAATTTTGCTACTGTTATGAAATGTAATGTAAATGTCTGGGGTTTTTTTTCTTTCTTTTTTCTTATTTATTTATTTATTTATTTATTTATTTATTTATTTATTTAGAGACAGGGTTTTTCTGTGTGGCCTCGGTTGGTCTGGACTCTCTCTGTAGACCAGACTGGCCTCGAACTCACAGAGCTCCGCCAACCTCTGCCTCCCGAATGCTGGGATCAAAGGCATGCACCACCACGCACAGCATGTCTGCATTTTCTAATGGTCTTAGGTGACCCCTGTGAAAGGGTCATTCAACTTCCAAAGGGGTGGAGATTCTCCCCCACCCCACCCCCCAGGTTGGGAACCACTGGTGTAGAGCAAACTTGCCTTGAACTTACAGAGATCTGTCTGCCTCTGCCTCCTGAGTGCTGGGTGTGTGTCGCCACTCCCTGCTCTATGGGTTTTAGTGTGATTGCAGCAGTGCACAACCTATCCAGCCCTCCACAGTCAATTTTAGAATATTTTTTACACTTCAGAAGGAGGCCTTGTACTCACCAGCAAGCACTCTTCTCTTTTCCCTGTCTCTTCCTCTGCACTAGACAACTGCCAACACACCTTCTGTGCCTGTAGATTTGCAGTGGGGGAAAAAAGTTGTGTGGATCTTTGGGACTGACTCATTTGGCTTAGCATCATGTCCTCTTTGTTGTAGCGTGAACCAGTGTCTCCCCCCCATCACCCGCTTTTAATGAAAAAACTAATGTACAGCAGCATGGATGTACCACGGTTTACTTATCCATCAGTCAGCTGGTGGACCAGAGTACCTCCATCCCAAGGCCTGTTCTAGCCACCAGCACATCTTCATAGCAGGTTTGCCTTGCATCAGACACGCAGGGAACAACAAACTGCATTCCTATCTAGGGCTTCAAAGTTTTCTTACATATACTGAACATACACCGAACGTTGGCAAACCTCAAAGGGCTTTTTGTTTTCTTTTAAAATACTTTGGTTATTTATTATCGTGTGTGTGCGCACACGCATTGTGTGAAGGTGCACATACCATGGCATGCGTGTGGAGGTTAGGAACAGTTTTCAGGAGATGGGTTGGTTTTTTTTTCTTCTACCATGAGTTCCAAGGCTGGACTCAGGTCAACAGGCTTGAATGGCAAGCGCCTCCACCTGCTGGGCTGTCTCAGTGGCTCAGGGCTTTTCTTTCTTCCTTTCTTTCTTTTTTTTCTTTCTTTCTTTTCTTTTTTCTTTCTTTCTTTCTTTCTTTTTTGTATCTACAATACCTATAACACTAACAAAATAATGATCTCATGTTTTTTAAAATATATTTTATTAATTTATTCGTATTACATCTCAACTGTTATCCCATCCCTTGTATCCTCCCATTCCTCCCCCCTCCCATTTTCCCCTTACTCCCCTCCCCTGTGACTGCTATTCTTTTTTAATATATTTTATTAATTTATTCATATTACATCTCAATTGTTATCCCATCCCTTATATCCTCCCATTCCTCCCTCCCTCCCTGCTTTCCCCCCTATTCCCCTCCTCTATGACTGTGACTGAGGGGGACCTCCTCCCCCTGTATATGCTCATAGGGTATGAAGTCTCTTCTTGGTAGCCTGCTGTCCTTCCTCTGAGTGCCACCAGGCCTTCCCATCCAGGGGACGTGGTCAAATATGGAGCACCAGAGTTCGTGAATGATCTCTTGTTTTTATCTGGAAAATCAGCCCGTACTAGATAGAGAGAAAAAAAAAAAACCTCAACTCTTTGTTTGTTTGTTTATTTTGAGACAGAGTTTCTCTGTGTAACAGCCCTGGCTGTCCTGGACTCAGTTTGTAGACCAGGCTGGCCTCGATTTAAAAACAAACAAACAAACAAACAAACAAGCAAGCAAGCACCTCTTTAAAGCTGACTTTTGTCAAAAGTGAGACTTAAAAAAAATGGGTCCTAGCTGTGTAGCCCAAGCTAACCTTAAACTCTTTAAAAATATTTTTTATTGAAAAAATTCCATACAATATAGTCTGATCCTGCTTTTTCTCTCTCCCAATTCCTCCCGGATCCTTTCAACATCCCCACCCATATTACTCCTCACCCTTTCTTTCTCTCTTTTTAGAAAGCAAACAAACAAAAAAGTAAAACAACCTGGAGTGTGTGTGTGTATTGGGGAGTGTGGGGGGTAGAAAGGTCACAAGATACTCTCACAAGCACACAGCAAAATCCACAAAACACAAAAGTACAAACCATAATACACAAGCCAAACCAAAGCAATATGGTGCAAAAAAAAAATCTACAAAAATACCTATGAGTTAGTTTTGTGTTGGCCATTTGCCACTGGGCGTGGGACCTGCCCAGAACTGTGGTTGACATACCCAGTGAGACACCCTTGGGGAAAAATGATATTTTTTTTTCCTTTGTAAGCAGATGTCAACTGCACATAGCTTCTTGTTTAGGGCTTAGCCTAAACAAGGGATTAAACCTCTAGTTAGGTTTGACTTCTCTGTGTACATGAGATATGGGAGTGTTGTCTTCAACAGTTGGACCTTACCAACGGTTTGTGGACAACAAGCAACAGCTGTGAAGTGTTTGGGACTTCCATGAGGTCTCTTTGACCAATGGCTCAAGACACAGCCCATTCCTGGAACTAGAGGCTTCACTTGGTGGTGAACAACGTCTGTCTAGTTGGGAATTTGTCTCCCTTGGTTATTTAGTGACTCCATTTAGATTTCCCTCACACATGTATATATTTTAGGAAGTGTCTACAGTAGCAGGCTTCTTTCTATGTGCCTCCCCGATGACTCTTGGTGTTTGTTGGTCCTCCCCATATTCCCTCCCTTATCCCTCTTTTCTATCTCCCTCCCTGTTTAATCTTCCCACTCCAGCCTCCTCTCTGCCGTATGTATGTATGTATGTATGTATGTATGTATGTATGTATATATATATATATATATATATATATATATATATATATATATATAATTTCTCCTTTCTTATGAAATCCTTCCCTCCCTAGCCTTTTATTTAATACCTAATCTCTATTATATGGATTATAGCATGCATATGTAGCATGCATATCGAAGAATTAAAAGCTAACATCCTCATATAAGAGAAAACATATGATATTTGTCTTTTGGTATATGAATTCCCTCACTCAGTATGACTTTATTCTAGCTCCATCGGTTTACCTGTAAATATCACACAACTTCATTTTTTAACAGCTGATAATATCCCATTGTGTAATGTCCTGCATCTTCACTATCCATTCATCAGTTAATGGGCATCTAGGCTGTTTCCAATGTCTGATTATTATGAATAGAGCAGCAACGAACATGAATTAGCGAGTATCTCTGTAGGAAGATATAGAGTCCTTTGGGAATATGACCAAGAGTGATATAGCTGGGTTTGAGGTAGATCTAGTCCCTGCTTTCTGAGGAACTGCCACACTGCTTTCTGTGGTGGCTGTTTGAGTTGGCACTCCCACCAGTAATGAGTAAGTGTGCCTTAGCCTCTCGCTCTTGATCCTTTTGCCACAGCCACCTGAGTGCGGAGATTGTGTGCCACCACGCCCTACTGAGACAGCCGCCCTTCCTTACCACTGCCCTTTATCCTTCTGCTTTTTAAAATCACAAACATAAGAGTTGGGGCTCCAGCAACTATATTGTGTTTCCGATCAAAGCCAGGAATAAATATGGCAGAGTAAACAGATGAGCCAAAATGAATAAAAACAAATAAATACACATCCAAGTAAACCAAATAAGATTTTTTTAAAAATCCAAAATAATAAGTAAATAGAACACCTCAAATTTAATTATTTAATTTAACTAGAATTTAAGATAAGTGACAAACAATTATTTGTATCATAAATGTGTTCTATGCAATATTTGGGACATGTTTACCTAAAAAACCAAACATACAGAAATACCCCCAGCTGGCTGCAGTGGAACGTCAGCTGAGCACCTTACATTGTGTCAGGGGTCTGGATCTCCTTGCCTTGTGGGGCTGCTCCAAAACCCTTCCCAGATCCTGAATTAACTGACTAGTCAAGTTTAGGGTTGCCTGTTAAGCACCTACTGTGTACTTACTAGTTTTAGGCAAAGCCCTGTGGACACAGATGGGATATTAGACTTAGTTTGGTGACTACAGCAGGCATAAAAGAAGTCTCCTCTCCCCATACTGACAAATCCCAGGTCCTTGAGCAATGGGTTGTTATCCTTCACTGGCCCACTGCTTGCTCTCTTTCTTTTGCCGAGTCAGCAAGTCTTAAGTACCTGCTATGCTATGCACTAGGAAATAGTCACACTCTTTGGAGCTTGCAAGCTCAAAGCGTTCCAAGTGCTCCAGTGGAGATGAGGCCTGTGTGATGATGTTGATGCAAGCTGGGAGGGGTTGACTTCACGCTTCTTTATTTTTAAATTATTTTTTAACTTTTATTGATTGTCTATGATTTACACCTCATGCACCACAATCCCATTCTTCTCCCTGTCCCCTCATATCTGCCCTTGCAACCTCCTCTTTCAATAAAATAAAACAAACAAACAAAAATCTTGTCATGGAAGCTGTAGCGTATCATGCAGTATAGCCTTTTGTCCACACATGTTTACTTTTAAGTGTGCATTGCAACAAGTCATGGTCTAGTTTGAGGCCTACACCATCAATACCGGATCCTCACTGGGACTGCTCTCCAATACTTATTGTTGTCATGTGTCATGGAGGTTCTTAAGCTTTGGATCTGGAGGACTGGCCCCTTCATGTTTTCCAGGAGATCATACATGGGGTAGATGTTGTGGTGACGCTGACTCAGAGCCCTGGATCAGGGCCTGGAAGTGGCTGAGTTAGTCAGCCTGCCAGCTCTCTTGCTTCTGTGTCCTCAGGGGCAGGGCCAGTTCTCCTGTTCCCATGTCCTCAGGACAGGGACAGCTCTCCTGCTCCCCTGTCCTCAGGGCAGGGCCAGTTCTCCTGTTCCCATGTCCTCAGGGCCAGCTCTCCTGTTCCATTCAATTCACCAGTTTGTTGCTGGCCATCAGGGCCTGGATGGTCTCCTGTGGAGACTGGATCTTGTGGGCTAGCAAGGGAGTGGCAAGTGGAGGCCTCTCAAAGTCTTCATTGAGCTGCTCACAGAAACCATTGATGCTGGCCCAGTTCAGCTCATTGTTCAGGGGATTTGTGGTTCTGTTAATTCACGCCTCCAGAGTCTCTGGCTCCATCATGGGCTCCATCAGCCATGGGCCTGGGCTCAGTGCCCCTAGTATCTATTTCTGGACATTCTCTCCCTCGGCACTAAGCATGGCCCCAGCCCATGAGGCCAATTGTGTGCGTGGTATAGTCGCTGCTTGGGCTCAACTCCACCACCTCAGACTTAGCACCACCTCCAGTAACGAATGTCGTCTCCTTGGCCCACACCACACTGGCCTCACAGCTGCCAGCAGCAACCTGAGAAGCAGCAACAGCAGCAGAGGCGACAGCTCGGCTTCATGCTTTTTTTTTTTTTAACTATAAGATCGATTTTTTATTTTATTTGTTCATATACATTTATTTTATTACACATGTATAAAAACAAACTACATACAACAGGGAGAACCTTGTGACAATCATGAGTTCTATAAATGTTTGCATTCATAGTGGTTTGGCTATTTGTATTTGTCAAACTTGAAGTAAACGTTTTTTTTCCTGTCTTGTTGGGTCTAAATTTCTGAATGAAATTCAATATCTATCCTATCTCAATTCTAATTTAACTCCTTTATCTTGATCTAAAAACATCTTATTCCCTAACCAACTAAACTTGATTGTAAAACTAAACTATCTGGCCTTCAACGCCCCTCAGAGACTTCATGCTTCTTAAGGTAAAGAAGGGTAGGACAACAATGGAGTTGGGTCTTGAAGGACGAACAGGAGCCCAGTAAGGACTGGTGGGAGTGTTCCCACACACAGGTGTACAGGTCAGCTGGAACCATTTCTTCCTTGGCTAGGCCCAGTTTTGGCCTCTCCTCTCCTTCCCATGGGAGGTCAGATGCAAGGAGCGCGCAGCATCTCTACAAGTGGATGGAACATTCTGTGGGTAACAGGTGGCTTTTTCCTGCTTCAGTTGGCTTCTGGTCAAGCATAGGTAGTATCTGTCTTGAGCTACTGGGCATTTAAATTACATTCACTACCCAGATTCCTTGGCCTCAAACGTGTCACTCTATGCAATGAGGCAGGAAAGCCATTGATTTGGCACAGCCTCCCATTGACTCCTGTGTTTTTGGTGTTTTCTGGGAGGTCAGGGTAACTACAGCCTGGTCCAGTCATGCAGGTGACTAACACCTTCCAAACTGGGTGTATCCAGCAAACTGATTGCATCTGTTACTTGTTGCTGTGGCCAAGTGACTGACAGAAAATAAGGGGAAATTCATCTTGGCTCACAGTTTAAGGGGATACCCTCAGTCATGGTGGAGACACATGACGGCCAGCAGCTCCACCTTACTGGACACCTCACCACCTCAACACTCAAGCCAGTCAGGAGGCTAGAAGCAAACAATAAGCAGCTGGCTATTAAATGCAAGTCCTGCCCCCAGTGACCCACTTCCTCTAGCTAGGTCCCGCCTCCCAAATGTTCCACAACCTCCCAGAGCAACACCACCCACCTGGGGGACCAACTGTTCAGTAGTCATGAGCCTGTGAAAGGCATCTCACATTCAGACAGTAGCTGTGGTGGTAGAACTCTGCCCCTCCTGGCTCACCACATACATCAGCAATGGGAGTTGTTATGGCAAGTGTTATATATAATATCTTATAATGGATTACTTAAGGCAGCCTGGCAGCGAACAAAGTGGTGCAGGCCACAGTCCTGTCCCAGATGTAAAACTCCAATGAGCTCAGTGTGAGCCTTCCTCAGACACTACTACCTGGTAGTGCATACAGGGGCATGGGTTCCTGAAGCCAACTGATTTTAGAAGGTTGCTCATTGATTGATAGTAGGGACATCCTGGGGGGCCCTGCTTCTTCTTAGCCCGTGTCCTCTTTCTTTATCCTGGGAATTTCACTATCCAAACCAGCCTGAGACTAAGGTCAGCAATAAGAACAAGAAGAAAGCCAGAGCCCATTGCTCCTGCAGAGTAAAGCTGCCCAGACTAAATGAAGAAAAGAAAGAGTAAGGATTAGGGATGAGCAAGGAAGGGAAGGAGAGAGCAGAGGCTGCTTCTCTGTGCTGAGGAGGGAGATGGGACTGGGTTTGGAAAAGGCTTCTTAGGAAGGCAGACCTGAATTGGGCCTCAGAGGACATCTTGAGAGGCCGCTGGGATGAGGCCTGGTTTGCTGACGAGGCCAGAGAAGGCAGCAGCGGGCCTGGGTGGTTCACGAATAACCCTCAGAAACCACGGAGGATCAAGGGCCCTGACTTTCCTGGCTTCCCCAGAGTCTGCCTGCTCCCCAAGCTCAGGAAACTCCAAAACCCCCTCACTGAAGAAGGGGCCTACCTGGCCTTCTCAAGGAGCCCCTGAGTGTGCTTCTGTGGCCACCCACATGAATGCCTCATCTCAGGGGCATTTGGGGCATTGTCCTTCATGGACTCAAAGGTTAGGTATAGATTCCACCTTGCTGCTGGCAATGAGGAGTATCGAAGACAGATGGAGCAGCTCCCACCAGCAGTATGCT
Organism: Acomys minous; assembly: GCF_964271855.1. Lineage (NCBI taxonomy): Eukaryota > Metazoa > Chordata > Mammalia > Rodentia > Muridae > Acomys > Acomys minous. Next base: position 67,468,361 of record NC_140484.1, read on the forward strand.
AATCCCCTGTGCACCCAGTGGACCAGGAAATGGCTGGCCATTTGCGCTGCCATCAACACTCGGAGATGCTGCCTCCAAGTTCACGTGTCTTTAATGCCGTCCCTCATTAGGACCCCTTAGAGCAATTGGTCCAGCCAATTTCCAGGGTGGCAGGCCGCATGAGGAATGGGACAAGAGATGGATGCATGGGGCTGTCCAGGGAGGGCTGCAAAGAGCCCATCTGCATACTCATCCTGCCCCGGCTGCTGATGCAGCTTCTGTGCCCTTGCGCCTGTCCTCAGATCTCCAACTCTGCTTCTCAGAAAGAGCTGCTGGCCAGTGAGCTGAAGGAAATGGGAACAGACTTGTTACAGTGCAAATTGGCCACTTCTGGGGTCCCTGCTGAGTCCCAGCCCCACATGGCTTTTGTTTATTACTCATGGGACTGCAGGCAACAGAGAAGAACAATGCTTATATTCTTACTGGCTTGCTCTGCTGATTCTGTGATGTGCAGGAGGCTGTTTCATGGCCATCTCCTCAACTTTCTTTCAATTTGTCTAATTTCACACCTTCAGGCCAGTGTGTTGGGTGTAAAGTGTTGTAGCCCCTTCTTCTGTTCACGAATCCTAAAATCCAAATGTCTACTATATGGGAGGTCTCCAAGATGGGTAAGCCTTCCCTGAAAGGATAATGTGGACCTGACTTCCTGGTCCCACCTGCAACCTAAGAATGGAGTCCGTGTGTATGTGTGTGTGTGTGTGTGTCTTCTATTCACACTGTACAGACTAATGGGCTCTGTAGCATCTTACATTAAAACATATACATTGTCTCCCTAGGATCTTAAGGTATCACCTGGGTTATCCCAGATCTCTGTCATCTTAGAAAGTTATTGCTGGGAATACCCCCACCTTATGCAGATATCCTTAATCCATCCTAGTAAATGTGAGGGCGTCAGAGGACTGATAGAGAATTTATCTCAACACTTAAATTTCTAGTCAGTAGGAAAATAAGCTTATCTTATTGGTGAGTACAGGCCACAGTTGCATCAAGTGCCATAGGCTAAGCGAAGGTGGCTTGGGTGTACAGGACACACATGTTTCACAGCATGGTCTTCAGGAGTGTCATCTCGATCATAATTATCCAGGCACCTCGTGATTGTCACAAAGGCAGAACTTAGTCCACAGCACTCAGACCACCTTAGTCCATAGCACTCAGATCACCCCCACTTGGAGTGTTTTCCATGTGACACCCTTCCCATCCTTTTCTCCTTTAGACTGAAGAATGGCCATCTTCTCGTCTGCTAAGGGCTTTTGCAAAAATTCCTGTTCTCCCCTATCCCGGTTACGACTGTATGAAATCCTGCAGGGGTAGCACAATTTGGAGATACATTTTTATATTCATTTTATACAGGCTTTGCAATTGCATCTGACAATTAGTGAGACAGAAAATAGCACTGTGATGCGAGACGGATGGAGCAAAGGAAGACAGTGGAGTCTGGCAGGAGGGAAGGCTCAGGCAGCTTACCACTGTGCCATCTTTCCCTACCCTACAGAAATGACCTGAAGGACACACTCCTCTTCCTCCCGTTATGAGGCCAGAGGCGGGGAAGATGTATTCTTCTCTATGGTCCCTGCTGGGTCGTTCTGGGCCAGGTTCTAGAGACAATCTGACAGGAGAAAACATGAGCCCAGAAAGAGAAGCAGCTCCGTGGAGCTCTTCTGAGAAACACTCCAGACACTTGGGGATCTCCTTAAGCTGAATTCCAGCAACTTCTCCTTTCTGGGTAGATACAGTCAGAGAATGCTACCCCAGGCTTTCTCCCCAGGAATCAAGGTAGGGGTGGGTAGTACTTTGGAAATCCCTCCTCACTCAACATCAGCCATTTCCCCAGATGTTAAGTACAATTTGGGATAAATATTCACCCTGTGCCAGGCACTATGCATATTTTACAAGTCTTTTTTTCTTCTTCTTCACTATCTTGTTAATTTAGTTCTCATTTTAAAGCTGAGGAAATAAAGACATAAGAGGACTATTTACTCCAGGGCCCACAGTTGTGAATAGAGATGTGTTTGTTGCCTCTAGACCTCATACTTAGGACAGATATTGTTAGACAGTGTCTTAGCTTTTTGTCACCACGATGAATATTTGAGAGAAACAACCTAAAAGCAGGCAGGTTTCATTTTTGCTCAACATTTGGGAGATTTTTAGTCTGTAGTCACTTGGCTCCATGTTTCTGGGCCTAAGTTCGACATCATGGTAGGAGGGCACAGGCATGGAGAGCCTCTTGCAGGACACAAAGAAGAGGCCAGGGAAAAAAAATCCCCTTCAGGGGCACATCCCACAGTGATCCACTTCCTTCTACCGTATCCAGTAGTAACATCCATCACTTAGATCAGCCCCCGGGATCCAGTTACCGCTCAGCGACAGCGGCCACCATCTGGGGGCCACGCCTTGACATTAGCCTTCTGAGGAAGACAGTTTGTACCCACGCTTAAACAGACACTAACTTAGCTTTCTCTTCTGGGTTTGGGAAACATCAGGAAGCAGCACTAAGGTATTGCCCCTCTCTCACAATTGAAAAGTGTAGAAAAGAGACCAGGAAGAGCTTGTCCAGTCTGCCCCATTGTTCATACAATGTTTAATAAAATTGTAAATTCTCCCAAAACCTTAAGAACAATATTTTTTTTTCCTTTAAATTCTGTTCATGAGTCAAGAAGCTGTCTTCTATCAAAGGCCCCCTTGCAAAAGCTGCCGTCACTCCGTCTCACCAGGCACAGAATGTTTTTGTAAAGATGTTTCATTTCTTAAAACTAATAAAATAATTGGGTTGAATATGTTCAATGTAGACCTTCCCCTACCAGAGAGCTCTTTTATGGCCACTGAAAAAGTCACTTTTGGGTGGGGGCTCATTATCCCTCAAGAGCTTGTGCTGCTCATTTGCATATGAAAGAGGAAGTTCATAAAAGCCCTTTCTTATTTTCTAATGTGGGTTCAAATCTGGGGCCATTATCATCCTATAGAAAGACCCAAATGGCATATGGATCATTCTGGAGAGGGGGGTGGGGGGTGAGCGCCTTTTAAGAGAATTGTTTTAGTTTTTGCAGGAAATTAATCAGAGGGATGGTCTTTGTGGAGCAGGGAGCAAATCTAATCTGTCCTTTGTTCAAATTCGCCTTGCTCCAATTCCTAGCAATTGTACACAACATGCTCTTTTGTTCAGGAGACACTTGTTACATGCATAATTAGAGACTGCAGTAGCTGTGTTTAAAGAAAAACTGTTTTCCAATGTAATGTGTGATCTTGATAATAGTATTTTCATCAAAGGTAGCAATTACATTCATTAAGCTGGGACTGGCGTGGAGGCGAGGAAATTAAGTGGGAAGTGAAGAAAGAGCTCCCCTCCCCCACTTTTTTTTTAATCTCCTTTTTATAAGTTGAAATGCACCATGGTGAGCTGTAACTGGGAAATACATAGTGAATATAAAAAAAAAAAATAAAGTCCCTCCTTAACCTTTCTGAATAATGACCCTGCAGATATCCCAGAGACAGCCACTATGGATGCACTTTTCAAATTAAAGGGCTTTATTCTGCCTTAATTTCCAATGCAAGTTTTAAACGAGCCCAACATATGATTCAGATCTTTAAAGGCTGCTGGGATCTTCAGGATTAATTCAATGTCCTTTTCACACATAAATTAGTAGTTTCATGTCCTTAAAAAAAAAATCACAACAAGGCATAAATCAACCAGTTTAGAAGAGAAACAAGGCCAGCCACCTATTTCTAATTATGCCTTTAACTATTCATTAGGCTTCCTTGTACGTTCATTTTGAAGGTGTTGCAAATGAGGTGAGCACATTTGGTATGGAGAAACAGTATCAGAGGAGAGAAAACAAAAAACAAAAAACAAAAAACCCCTGCAGATCTTTGGGTTGTTTGCTGAGAGATAGGCCTGTATTACTGAGAGAAAAGATAAACTGTGTGTATGTTTGTGTGTATGCACATGTCTGTCTGTCTGTCTGTGTCTCCTCCAGGCAGATGTTCCGTGTACTCACACCCCTAACAACTTGATTAAAATTCTGCTTAAAACATGATGCTGCCAGGTCTCAGAGAACATGGAGGTTATATTTTATTCAATAGAACAGAAAAAGAGTGAGACACTGCTGGGGAAAGGAGGCAGGCCCAGCCCGCCTCTTAGCACCCTCACTCCTGCTCTATCTTCATCCTGAGAGGCTTTCTGAGAAAAGGAAAGCAGTCCCCAGAAATCAACTGGCGACTTCTTCCCACTGGGTTGTGCACAGCTCTGTAAGCAAGGATTGTCTCTCTGGGTTGAATGACCCGTATTTCAGGTCCATCACCTCAGAACGGAAACAAAGTACTTAAATATCATCAATGCTTTCTTGTTGCCTTTGCAGAGAGGCCTTGATGGCCAACCTAGACCCAAGTCTAAGGAACTTTACTCCCTAAGGGAGTTCTATAGTTTGAGGAAAAGTGGGATTTTATTATTTTATTATCCAGATTTACTTCCTAACCCACTCACTAGCAGCTGGTTTGACTTTAGGAGACTAAAATGTTGGATGAGTGTCAGGAGACCCACCTGGTGGTCCCAGCTGTTATGGCTGAGTGCGGGCCAGGTAACTTACTTCTAAGAGTGATGCTTTGAGGTGAGGACCAGCATTATCCTTACACCCACTTTGCATTTCAGGAAGTCAAGCTTTACAGAAGTCAAGCAAGTAGCCACTGCTGCGGTCAGAATATTTTCATCCCTCCAAACACACAGACTGAAGCCTAGATCCCACGCCATAATGAGACAGGGTCTTTGGGAAGTGATAATTCATGAGGGTTCCACCCGCCTGACAAAATAGGTCATGGACCTGGGGGTGGGGGTAAGGGAACAAACCCACTAGTATTGTTCTGCTAGAGGAACAGAGCAATAAAGTGACTCCTAATGACACTCTGCTGTACCCATGCAGTTCCGTACCTGCAGGGCTCAGCCACCATCGGAGATGCTTCCTCTTGTAGAACATGGAAACTAACACAGAGACCCACGACTGGACAATGTGGAAAGAGTGAGAGGCTTTGGAGCACTCCGCCCTAAACGGGATACCTTTATCAAACCCCTCCCCTCAAGGCCCAGGGATCTGTTGGGGGGAAAGGAGTCAGAAAGACTGTAAGAGTTAGAGGCGGTGGATGACTCCATGGAAACAGCATCTTTCAGATACAGCAGCACTGATACACATATAAACTTACAGAGTTTATGACAACACGCACAAGACCAGCACGGCTTCAAACCAGACAAACTCCCAGCACTGGGAAGGCAAAATGGTCCCACTACTAAGCAAGATAAAGCCCCATCCCCTAACTCCTGGAAGCCATTAGTATCTCACCCCCTGCAGAATTCTGCCTTTTTCAGAATGTCATCGAGACAGATTCCAATCCTGTGTTGTTCCTTCCTGACTTTATTTATTTTTTTGTTATGTCTTTTCGTGCCTTGATAGTTTATTTCTTCTTTTTTTTTTAATTTCAAGAATTAATTTTATTCTATTTGAAAAGTGAGTACAAAAATCCCTGGTCATTTGGGTTTGGGGATGGCAGCGGAAGGATGGGCATGAAGGAAAAGCAAGATGGGGCAAGTGTTAGCGTCATACTGGCTGCATCAGGTTCCTACAAGGGAAGGAGAAGGTGAGGTAGATGTAAGTGTAGAGGAACACCATGGTGATGAGGCTTCAAGTGTCAGCTGCCACCAGCTTTTGTCCCAGGAACACTTACAAAACTTGAGGCAGCTGGCTTCTGAGTTTGCCCTGTAGTGGCAGGAGCAGGAAGGCCTCAGAGACCATGCTGGTTAGCAAGAAAAACAGGAAGGAACTGGTGGCTAGCTGTCAGGGGGCCGCTCCTGGAGGTGTCTGTCTGGGGTTGATCCTGTCCTCACTGGAGACCCTGGGTTGGCCTCAAAATGTCCTTGAAGCTCCAAGGGGTACTCTGGGGCCCAAAGAACAGAGGTGATGCCTTCTCATCTGACCACTGATCCCTCATCCCCTCTTTTCAGACAGTGCAATGATGGGGCTGGTCCTGAACGTTACCATGGCTGAGGATGAGGGCAAGTGCCAGCTCCCAATGTCAATGTAAACTGCGGCTTCACGTTCCTCGGCATCAAGTATTGTATATTTGGCAAGTGCTGTCCATAGGACTTGGAAGCAAAGCACAGTTCCCATAGGGTTGTAGTGGGTTGGCAGTTGTTGGGAGCCACTCCTTTGGTATGCCCAGGGAAAGAAAGTTCAGCACCCCAATAGTGGGCCCTGAGGAAGTAGGGGTACCCCATGGCCCATGCAGGCCCTGATAGTCAAACATAGGAGGCCAGAGCTCAGGGAGACAAGCGAACCTTGGAGTCCAGGGCTCGTGGCCAGTTTCCTTGAGTCAACTTGTGGCCAGGCCAAGACTGCCATCTTCCTGAGCCACCTCACAGTGGGATGACTGTCTTCTCTGGCTAGGTTATCGCTCTTTTACCAGTTGACTTGCTGATGGGCATCTTGGTTACTTCCTCCAAAGTTTGGCAGCTACAAACAAAGCCACTATAAACATCCACATGCAGGTGTGTGTGTGTGTGTGTGTGTGTGTGTGTGTGTGTCCAAATTCATAGGGTTTTCAGCTTCCTTGGGTAGGTAGTAGAAAGTATGATTGCTGGGTTGCTTGGTCATAGCATGTTTTACTGTCTGAGAGACCGCCAGCCTATCTTCCAATGTGTTTGAAGTGCTTTACATTTTCACGAGAAAAGGGCAAAAGCTTCGTTTGCTCCCAGCTTGTGGCAGTCCCAGGCATGTGCAGTGTTGGATCCTTGCTGCTGTGGAAAGCATGTAGTAGCGATCTGCATTTCCCCAATGGTGTCCAACATAGAGCTGACTTCCATATGTCTACTTGTCCTTCGGCAAGGACCCTGTTAAGGTGTAGGCCCACATTTTATTTTTGTTATTTAACAATATATATATATGTGTGTGTCTGTGTGTGTGTGTGTGTGTCTGTCTGTCTGTCTGTCTGTCTGTCTGTCTGTGTGTGTGTCTGTGTGTTTTCAGAGGCCAGAAGAGTGTTGGAGCCTCTAGAGTTGGAGGTTGCAAGCTGCTCAGTGCTGGGTGCTGGGGACTGAACCCAGGTCCTCCATAAGAACAAGCACCATTCTTAAGCATTTGAGCTCTCCAGACCCCGGGGCCCACTTCTTAATGTGGTTCTTTTCCTGTTGTTGAGTATCACTTTGTATATTATGGATAAAAATTCCTGGAAAACATCGTCTCTTAGTTGGTGGCTTGTCTGTTTATTCTCTCAACAGAGCAGAGACTTAATTCCAGCTTATCAAGTCTTTCGTGAGTCACACGCTACTCAGCTTTCTATCACTACGACCGTACTTGAGATGGTTAATTTTTAGGGACAGTTCGTTTTGGCTGTCCGTTTCAGAGGTGTCAGCCCACTTTTGCTTAGCCTGGTGCTTTTGGATTTGGATCGAGGCCACACATTATGATGGAGGTGGATGGCCCAGGAAAGCTGTTCACCTGATTCCTCATGGTAAGCCGGGGTCCAGGGAGGGAGAGAAAGGAGCTGGATGTTTAAGACCTAAAGCACAGCAGGTCATGTCTTACACATGTCACACTCAGCAGGCCAGTGAGATGGTTTACTGGGTAAAGGTGCTCAGCTTCCAGGCAGACAGCCTGGGTTCAAGCTTTGGGACTCACATGGCTGAAGGAGAGAATTGGCTCTTGGAAACTGTCCTTTGACCTTTACATGAATACCATGGCATGTGCACACACACACACACATACACAATCACACAGACTTAAATAAATAATAAATAAATGAAAAAAGTCATTGGCAAACCCAAGGTCACCTAGATTTTCTTCTGGGTATCTCAGTTTTGTGTTTTAGTTGTCTGATCTAAGTTTTGTGACAAGTGTAGTCTGTGTCTTCTTTTTTTTTTTTTTTTTATGAATGGTTGTCCTAGTCCAATTACTGTTGGAAAGGCTATCATTGATCCATTTTATTGACTTTGCTCCTTTGCTATTGATCAGTTTGCAACATTTATTTGGGTCTATTTTGGACTTCTGAATCTTGCTCTATTTGCCTGTCCTTTGACTAATATTGTATCATTCCTGGTCATTGTAGCTTTATAGTTGAGTCTTGAAGTTGGGCAATTCTTCAGCATTGGTCTCTCCCTTCAATAATGTTTTCTTAGTCTAGTAATTTTACCTCTCTCACATAAACTGTAGGATTCACTTGTTAATACCTACAAAATAGCTTTCTGTGGAATTGGATATGGCTGGTATTGAATCTATAGCTACACTAATTTGGGAAGAACTAATATCATGATATATTGACTGTTCTCACCCATGAACATACAACATATCTGTTTAATTTTCTTCTTCTCTTTAAAACAAAGTTAATTCACTTTATATTTATTTATTTATTTATTTATTTATTTATGCATAAAACTCCTATGTGGTAACCATAGCTGGAGCCTGGGTCCTCTGAACAGAGACTCTGGTGAGGGTTTTCACAAGATGATCAGTGAATTCCTGATAAGGAGACTTGGTGAACACAGTTTCTTTCCAGAGGTCGGCTGTCAGGTAGCTGTAGGTCTTGGAGATGGCATCAAAAGTGGCCTTGGCAAAGTTGCCCAAGGTGGCAGTGAAGCCCCTGGCTGATGTGTAGCAGTCATCAATACTGGCCATCATCACTAGCTTCTTGGGCACAGGAGCAGAGACAATACCAGTGCCTCTGGGGACAGAGCCACAGTGGCCTGTCACTTTGAACAGAACAGTGTGTGGCTTGCCAGCCTTGTTCCCCCAGTAGCCTCTCCACACAGGGATGATGGAAAGCTTGGCCAGGATGATTGCCACTGGGATAACAGTGGCTACCTCCTTGGAGCACTTAACACCATGACCAAAGTGACCATTGTAGTCCCCAATAGTGACAAAAGCCTTGAACCTGGTCCGCTGGCCAGCACATGTCTGCTTCTGCACTGGCATGATCTTGAGAGCCTCATCCTTTAGGGATGTGCCCAGGAAAAAAATCAATAATCTCAGATTTCCGAATGGGCAGCTAGAACAGATAAATCTCCTCCTCCAAAGACTTGATCTTTATGTCCTTAACCAGGCGGCCCAGCTTGGTGATGGGGATCCACTCCTTGTTTTCAGCTTTACCTCCATGAGCCTGGCAGCCTAGACCAGGGCCTCCCCTTAAAACTACTGACAAATCCTCCAAGCTCTCAGAAGCTTCCTAATTCTGGGCTCCCAGTCACCTGGGCCCTCCTGCTGCACTGGCCTCATGCGCCATTTGGTGTTTGCTTCTTTTATTCATCAATGTTTTATAGTTTTTTCTCATATAGATCTAGTACATATTTTGTTAGATTTACACTTGTTTCATGTTAAGGAGTATTGATATAAACAGTGTTACTTTTTAAAACTTCAAATCCCATTTGTTCCTTGGTGGTATATAAGAGACTGATCTTCAGATATTAAGCGTTTACCCTGTAGCCTCACTAGCTTTACATATCTTCCTGGCTTGTGTTGCCCATTCCTTTAATCTACACAGATTGTATCATATAATGTTTCCTAGGGAGACATGAACAAATGTCCATTCACCTCAGAAGAACACCAATAACATGCAAAAGAAACAAATCTACTAAAGTCTGGCTTGATGAACCAGTGAATTTATTAAGGACACTTAAAGGAACATGGGTGACTCTTGGGGTAGCTGTATCATATACAAACTCCACCCCCAGCAGAAGTGATGACTCCCAGAAGCTGTATCTCTAGAGCTGGCTGGACAACAGCTCCAACAGAGAATCTTATTTCCCCCTAGTTGCTTTTGCTTCTATAGCCTTTGGAGAGGGTGCTTGTGACGGTCTGGTCCTCCTGAGTCTTAGCCTCCTTCCTCCCAAGGAAGAAGTATTCTGATTGGGAAGTAATAGCTACACATTTATATCATCTCTGAACAAAAAGATTTGTTTCTTCCCTTCTAGTAAGTATACCTTCCTTTTTCTTATCTTACGGATTAGAAATCCTTAGCTAGGATTTCTAGAACAAGCTATAACGAAAACAATATATATGTTTTGTCTGCATATTTGCTTTTGTGTCATATGCATGCTTGGTGCCAGCCACGGAGGAAAGAGAGTGTCAGATCCTCTGGAACTGGAGTTACAGATGATTGTGGGCCACCATGTGGGTACTGGGAACTGAGAGCCTCTGGAAGAACCACTAGTGCTCTTAACCATCTCTCTTTCCTCATTTTTTTTTCTTTTCGAGATTATAACTTAATTACAATATTTCTCTTTTCCCTTTTCTCCCTCCAAGATCTCTCAGGTACCCTTTCCCACCCTCCTTCAAATTCATGGCTTCTTTTTAAAAAATGTGATTGTGTGCATATCTGTGTGCTTATATACATATATATATTTCTAAGTATAACCTATTCACAGGCCATATCATTCTGTGCGGTTTTTCAGGGCTGACTGCTTGGTACTGGACAACTAATTGATGTGCCCTTCCCTAGGGAAGGCCACCTCTCCCATTCCTAGCTTTCCTCGGTGGTCTACAGTTTTGTGAAGGGTTGAGGCCTATTCTCTATCCAGTTGGCATCTTCACTGGTGTCATTCCTGTTTAGCTCACATTTGGCCAGTCATGTTGATGAGACCGTATAGGTGTAGCTCTTGATATTACTAAGAGACAGCAAATTCCCTGACCCTCTGGCTCTGACAATCTTTCTGCCCCCTCTTCAATGTCCCCTGGGCCTTAGGATGGGAGCATCCTGTAGATATACCCACTGGGGCTGTGCTCCACAACTCTGCTTTTTATTTTGCATCATGCACCCTGATCATACTTATTTCCCAGTCTTTCCATGTCCGCCCCCCACCTTTATGACCTCTCCCCCAAAAGAAAATAAAAAATTAAATTAAAAAATTTAAAAGTCCAGTATTTGTTATCTGCATACTTGCTGGAGCATGGTCAAATTCTTAGTGACCTGCCCCTTAAGGAGAATCGAGTCCTTCTTCTCCTACCCACTCCAGAAGCCATCCATCGCAGATAGCTAACGTCAGCATCCTTATCACATTAAAAAAAAGAGTTCTCTTTGGTGGTTTCCTGTTTAGACTGCTACTATTTAGGGGGAGTGGGGTGGATGGGGTGGGATAGGGTTGTTCCAGAAGCCTTCCATGCCCCTCTTTCTCCATTGTGCATCCACAATCATCAATGTCACTGTGAAAATAGCTTCCTTGCTGTTTACAGTCAGCGGAAGCATGGATTGTGCTTCCACAGGATTTCTGGTGACAGCACACGTTACAAACATGGCCCTCAGCTCCAGTAGGCCCACGGACCCAGACAGACCATCTGAGGCAGCCCAGACCAACAGATGCCACCATGGCAGGTTACTCAGATAAATATGGCCCCTGGCAGGAGCACAACATGGCTTCAGGCTGCAGCATAGACAACAGACATGGTGTGGCCCTTAGTGTTAACACAGGATAAGGACATAAACATAGACCCCAGATGTGATGGCACCATGGACCCAGGCATAGTCATCTGCAGCAGCATGGATCCATACATCATCATGGCCTCAGGTAGCCATCAGCTTGGACCTTAGCGCTACTGCATCCCGTCCCACCTCCAGGTCCGTCTCCTGTCTCCATAGCACACGTATTGCTTTGGCTTCCTGTCTTTCCCATCTCTTCATCACATATTTGTTCATCATAGTGGAGACTGAGGCCCATGCCACAAAGGCTGGGTGGCCTGGATGGCTTCCACTGCCTGCCCACAACTCCGCATTTGTGGTTTTCTGTAGGTGTCTCCAAATGTTGCCAAGAGAAGTTTTATTGATGAGGGTTGAAGACTACATTTATTGGTAGGTAGGAGGGCAAATGTTTATAGATTGTTGTTAGGAATAATGGTGATTTAATAAATTAGTGGTTATAGATTATCCTCTACTAACCATGATTTCACTAGCACTGAGCAGTTAGTTAGGTTTCCAGTACCAGTAATGGTATCAATCTTACTGAGTGGATCTCAAGTCCAATTAGAGTGTTGTTGGTTACCTCTAAGACATGTGTGCCACTACTGTACTTTCAGTGTCATCATACCTTGCTAGTTATTAATGTGGTTGGTTCCCAGGTGCCTTTGGAAACTTGCATGATGCCTTCTTGTCCCATGAAAGCCAGTCCTCAGGTATTGTTTTTAAACAAAAATCCCAAAACATTCATTTTACCAATAAAGACTTGGGACCCAGATGCTGGGGAGAACACTTACTAGTTCAGAGGGGCAGAGAAAGCACCCAGCTGGCCTTCCTACTCAGCCAAAGTCCCAGAAGGAAAAAGCCCCTTCTCCGTCTCCATGCTGTCTTAGAAACCCTTCAAACTGAATGTCCTTCCTTTCTACTTCCTATGCATCTCTCTATCCATCCTCTGGACTTCCTCTTACTCTCTCGTTTTTTGTTTTTTGTTTTTTTTTTTCTTCCTATGTTTACTCCCTGTCAACTGGTTGCTTGCCCTGCTTCTTAATTTATGGTTGACTTTATTTAATCCTGTTTACAGAAAGCTCTTGGATCAAAGGTGTGTGCTAGGCCTCATCCACACCACAACTAGGAACAGTTTTTTTTTTCCAGTATGCAATCTCAGGGGTCACAGTGTGATCAAATATCCTGCCATAGTTAACACCAATAAACTATATACTATCTGGTAAGAATTGTATTCACAATGTCCAATCCATTAGTATTTGGTAATCTTGAAGAAAGTACTCTACTATCTATCTTATCTTGGTGAATCCAAATTTCTGTACCTAAAATCACTTTGTATCATAACTTGCGTCTTTTTAAACCTTAAAACATTTTCTTAAATCCAAAACAACTTAAGCTTAATTGTGAGACAACTATCTGTTCTTCGACCCCATAAGAAACCTGAGAAGGATAAACATTACCTGAGTAACTCCTGAGAGCGCCCATCTCTTTGGCCCTACTGGCCCAGAATATCTTACATATTTTTCTGTGAAGCAGGACGGACCTGTGTACTTTTTCCTGGCAGAATCCAGCAGTTGACTTTCTTTGTGTCCTGCTGGTCCACAGCTTGGACGGCATACTGTCAGCAGTTGTTGACTAGCATGGTGCAGGTTTTTCCTCCCCATGGCTATCTTTGCCACATTTGAAACAAACTCCATCATTTTCCTTAAAGTAGTGTGGTGGTGCTACCTGGTTTCATTGTAAAAAAAAAAAAAAGCTTTAAATTAATAAAACATCTTTAAGTGCCATATTCTGTAGATCGCTGAGGCTTTTTGAGACCACCTATCTTTCTCTGGGATATCTGAATTGTTTCTTTCCAGCTATTTACTACCTGCTCAACCTAAGAAACATATTTCTGTAAACTAATACCTAACAAGACCACAAGTTTGATTGACTGGCAATTAATTTGCCTTTCTTAATTATCCCAAACAGTTTATAATAGTATCTTTCAAAAAGACTAGAACTCCACATTGAATTTTTAAGAATCACATAGGTACAATACCAAAATACAACCTTAATTTTGTATCAATATACAAAGATCTATGCCAATGTAAGATTTTTTAGCTAGTAGCTCTACAGTTTAAGAGTAGACTAAAAAAAAAACTACCTTTCCCCTATTATTGCTATATTAGTTCTATATCCCCCCATTTTTAATTAATAAAGAAAGATTTTTAACTCGAACACAGTAAAAACTATTTAGAATAATGAAAATATTTCTGCCAAGTTTCCCACAATGTTCAGCCTGATTGCATTTGGCAGTCTTAGGATTAAGTATTTTGAGTTCAAAGTTCTATTAAATGTTCATGTCAGTCTCATATGAACTCCGCATTTGAATGTCCTGAGAAGCTGGTAGTCTGAAGCTGATCTTTGGGTGGCATTTGTCAGATTAGTGGTAATCCTGTCTAGGAAGAACATAGCAGTCAACCTAAAGGTGCCCATTGTTTGTGCAGAGCCTGGAAGTAGATGAGGCATGGGACAGGTTTTCCCAATGGTAGTAGCATTACCACAATCGAGGTGGATTCATCATTGTGGGGCCCTGTCGCCTTCTTGGAGACCTAAAATGTTACTGTTAGGAATGGTAGAAAACTTAAACATTTTGACGCCATATTCAGCAGATCTCTAAAAGGCTTGACGACCATAATCTATTAAGTACATGAATTTTGCTCCTAGTTACTTGCTTCAGACTCAAACCTGAAAACACGCACAGGAAGCTAGATGATGCTTATTCCTAGGATTTGTTAATACTCTGTACGACTACTAGTATCACAACAGAAAGTTTATATATACATAATCATCATAGATTTTGAGATAATATTTATACATTAAGGAAAGTTTTAGAGAGTCAAATGAAAGCCAAAAGATTATGAGATTTGTGGCAATAGAATATACATTCCCTTATTTTTTTTTCCTCTCTCCCATACCAGGTGGCTTGTCTGATATGAGACTGAGATTCTGGATTCTCCTTTAACAAGCATGCATGGGTTTAGAGAAGGAAGAGCCCAGGTTCCAACCCTAAGGCCAGCTTTAATATTTAATTGAATTGAGACCCTATAAAGGCTATTGTCCACTTAGGTCTGTAGAGGACATCAGAGATAAGCTGGTAGTGGTTGATTCTACTTGGCTAATTTACTCTTTTTCTTGGGACAGTTTCTCTTGATGATCCGTCCTTTTTCTTCAGATGTTTCATTTGTCCAGCAGTCTCCAGATTCCTTAGTTGGATGCTTTTATTCTCCTGAAAAGATAAAAACAAAACTCTGCCCCAACCCTAACTCTAGGGTTGGGGTTCCCTTTTTTGGGAGGTTATATTTTTCCTATTTTTTGGCAATGGAAAACGCATTGTTTTTCAATTGAAATTTTAAGAAATTTTTAATTTGAAACAATATATATATATATATATATATTTCACTTTCTCTTTATATATAAATTCAAGGCTTAAGTGTATTTATGTTTAGATCACAAAGGACATTCACTTTGAATTTCAGCCTGCCCTTTGCAAGAGGCTTCTAATTTTAAATCACTGTAATTCTTATGTGCCTGCCTCTGCCTCTCAAGTGTTGAGATTAAAGGCGTGTGCCTCCCAAGTACTGGGATTAAAGGTGTGAACCACCACCACCTTGTTCATTGTAACTCTAGAATTTAGAAAACCCACTAATTTACAGAGATCTGTCTGTCTCTGCTGAGATTAAAGGCATGAGCTACCACCACCCTGCTCAGACATTTTATTTTGGCTCCAAATTGATCCAACTCTTAGAGATTTAGAAAACAAGTTTGAACTGTAGTAAGCCTTTGAATTTACTTTTAAAAATTTAAATCTCTTAACTGTGTTTTTAATATCAAGCAACAAAAACATTATTCTTATTTAAGAAGAAAACTAGTAAGGGGAGTGGGGGCTCTCTCTGACATGGACTTTTTTTTTTTTTTTTTTTTGCCAGCTTTTCAATTACTTTCCCCTGGTGAGAAGGCCAGGCCACAGGGAAGAGAACACGCTCAGTTTTAGTACAACTTGATGAGCTGGGGTGGATGAGAAGGGGTGGCTCCCCTTTCCTGAGGAATAGAAGAGGGGAGGGGGAGGGAAAAAGATGGCACTGGGAGGTGAGGCGGGATGGGGCTATGACCAGGGTGTAAAGCGAATAAATAAGTAAATATATAAACAAACACACCTAAAAGAAGAAAACTCAAAAGCTGATGTCCAAGCTGGTAAGGACCATGTGGCAATCTGTAGTGTAACACTCTAACATAGAATTAAGACACATGGTTTAAGAAAACCCCCTTTAAAAAAAAAATTTCATGCCAGTAAGGCGAGTGTACCTTTCATAAATTATCATTTGAAAATATTTTTTTTTCATGCCTAGTTAACCATTTTAAAGTTGGTGCTTTTGAAAGACCAAGTACTTGTGCCCACTTATGTACAACCCCTGGGAAGTCTGTGACTATTCTTGATAATACATTTTAATATTTTTTCTCAGAAGCATTCTTTATTTTATGGTTAGTTTCTGAGATTGGAGGAATGTTAGTTTGTGTTTTCTATTGCTGCAACAAATCACTTCCCAATAGGTTCATGGCTATATTAGCCACATATGGCTTTAATTTTCCTTTTGTTCTTCTGCAAAGGTAACTTTACCCAAGATAAAGTTCCAATCCCTAGAAACTGAATATTCACATCCTGAAGAGGCCAATCTGTATACTAAGATTTTGGTGAAATTATTGTTACATCTGCTTTGATGTCTACTAACTCTTAAATTTCAATGTCATTTATTTGTATTTTTAGCTTTGGCTTCTGATATTTGCAGTAGTTTGCCAAAATACTTGTTGTGTGGTCTCTCCTGAATTTTTTTTTGTTTTCTTTATTGAAACTGTTCTATACTTGATTACATCCAGAGCATTAACAATAGCCATTAAGTCTTTTAATTGTTGAATTGTGGATGAGTTTCCCTGATGTTGACAGGGAACTATTGTGTCAAATTTTATATTGGGGCCTGTGGAAGGCTTTTCCCAATGACAAAGGGTTACCTTGATGGTTCCTTGTTGATCTGCAGTCATTAGTCCAATGCCAACCTTTGCCACATCTTCTGAATACTCCAGAAGGCTGAGGATTTCTTTTTAGCTTATTTCTAGAAAATAAAACAAAACAAAGCCCAAACAAACAAAAACCAACATTGTTTCTAGGAACATCTTGCCTACAATCCTTTTCCAAATGACCTGGCTTAGCACAATTAAAACATCTGACTTTTTTTTCTTAAAACTTTTAGAAATTACTTCTATCAGAATCACGAGATCCAACATCATCTGTATTTCTAATCAGTTCATCTATCGCTGCTGATCTTACCTTTAAAGGTCTAATCACCCTTTCGCATTCAGAATTAGCATTTTCAAAAGTCAAAGATTTGATCAGTATTTTTCCTGACTTCTGAATCTGATACTATTCTATTTACAGCTGAAGTCAATCTTTGGGGTGGGGTGGGAGGAGAAATCAGTGATGGCTTCATTTGGGCCTTGTATAATTTTAGTAAATGACTCAGACCACTTGCCTGATTCTTCACCGTATCCCAAGCATTTAAAGCAGCTAAATGACGTAGCACCAAGGTGTGACCATCAAATTCAAGCTGCCTTTGTAATTCGGCATATTGACCTTCACCTCACAACTGATCTTGGGAACTAGTAATACTTTTAGCCTCATGCCATTCTTCTGTGACCCCAGCTTTCTCTTTCCACCATGTTTGTCATTGTAACTGAGGACCAGCTTCCAGTATTGCTGCTTCCAAATCTTTCAAGTCTTGTGGGATAATCCTGTTCTGAGTCACCCATGAATTTAAGATCTGCTTCAGACTGAATGAATGCTTATCATAAGAAATGATTGCTTTCTTAAATCTCCTCAAATCTAATATGTCTATTGGGTTCCATTTAACTTTTTCACAACCTTGGGGGTGCCTACCACCTGCTCATAATTTTTGTATGGTGAGTAGATAAGCTAAAGTTGGTTTTCTAACAACATTGGGCTACCCATTTCAGTTTTGTCATGTTGTGGTACAGTAGGTTCTTGTCCTACTGTACCTCTGTGCCTAAGTCTTTTTTTTTTCATTTATAGGTCTTTCTAAGGCTTGTCTAAATTTCTGTCAGTGTCTGAGTGTTTTCTTATTTGTAGTTATAAGTCTTCTAAGGCTTCTACCTTACCAATACATTTTTCATATTTTTCTTTTTCCTGTACCTCTAAAGCTTTTTTCTTTGAGAAGGTACAGAAAACCATCATGGCTATTAAGTATAAAATATGAAATACAAAAATAATAATAATTATAATCTATATTGAGTCAATTTCAGTTAAATCTTTTAGCTTTTCATTTTTGGTTCTATTTTAAAGCCATCTAAAGTAGTACTATACAGGGCCCAAATGCCTTATATTATGGTATTTCCCATGCTTAATTCTCTTGAGGACTTCCCAGGTGACCTACCAGATCTGATGGCTTCTCAAAGTTGTCTGCAGCTGGAGTGATTTCTCTGTCCATGTGGTTGATCCATACATTAGAGTGCCAAAATGTTGTTTTTAAACAAAATCCCAAACATTCCATTTTTATCAATCAATAAAGACTCAGGAGCTAGATGCTGGGGTGAACACTTACTAGCTCAGAGAGGCATAGAAAGTACACACCTGGCCTTCCTACTCAGCCAAAGACCCAGAAGGAAAAAGCCCCTTCTCTTTCTCCATGCTGTCTTAAAAACCCTTCAAACTGAACACCCCTCCTTTCTACTTCCTAAGTGTCTCTCTATCCATCCAGAGCTTCCTCTCACTCTCTGTTTTTTCCTATGTTCATTCCCTGTCAACTGGTTGCTTGCTCTGCCTCTTGATTTATGATTGACTTTATTAATCTTATTTGTAGGAATCTCTTGGATTAAAGGTGTTTGTTAGGGATAAGCCCCATCACAACCAGAAACAGGTTTTTTTTTTAAACTTAATTTTTTTCACTTTTTAAAAATTGATTCATTCATAGTACGTCTCAATAGTTATCCCATCCCTTGTATCCTCCGACTCCTCCCTCACTCCTGATTTCCCCCTACTCCCCCCCCTTGACTGAGGGGGGCCTCCTCTCCCTGTATATGCTCATAGGGTATCAAGTCTCTTCTTGGTAGCCTGCTATCCTTCCTCTGAGTGCCATCAGGCCTCCCCATTCAGGGGACGTGGCCAAATATGGGGCACCACTGTTCATGTGAACTTGAGTTCCCACTCTGGACTCAACTGTGGAGAATGTCCTGTCCATTGGCTAGATCTGGGTCAGGGTTCAATGTTTACTGCATGTATAGTCCTTGGCTGGTGCCATAGCTTGAGCAGGACCCCTGGGCTCAGAACCACTTGTCATAATGTTCTTAGGTTTCTAGGACTCTCTAGATCCTTCTACTTCCCCAGGTTTTTCAGTACACAATTTCAGAGTTCACAGTGTGATCAAATATCCTGCAACACTGCAAGGGAGGGAACATTGAAGTCAGTTCCATCTCAGGGAGTCTCTGGGTCCTGTTTCTAAAGTACACGACGTCTTCAGCAATAGGGACTTACCTTCCACCTCTGGGGACTAAGGTAACCAAGGGGCACAACAACTAGCTATATGTTTTGGGAGTCTCCTGGACAGCTCTGGTCAACAACTAAAAGAACAGCTTCTTATATATGATATTGGCATCTTCGTTAGGTGGTCTTTGGCTCTTGGAGGGAGCACCATCAGCCCAGATGAGAAATGTTCATTAAAACTATATGTATGTTTCCACATGAAGTTATGTGTACGATAGGGTTTTGTTTTGTAGGTAGCTAATGGTATGATTCCTTGTGGCTTTTCAGATATTCTGGTCACTTTACTCCCTCCTTTACGTTCATTCTTCACCCTTCCCTGAAGAGTCCCCTCTCTTCTCACTTGCCCCTTCAGATCACTTTCATCTTTCTATTCCCTTCTATCCTTCTCCCCCTTCTCTGTATTTACTCATATTTCTATTTCCTTGCTCAGATTTGTTGTTCCCAGGTTTTCCCCTCTCTATTGCTCCCCAAGCCCCCTATCCTGACAAGGGTCCCATTTTACTTTTCTGATTTCTGTAGTTCCTACAGGCTATGTATTCACATCTGAAGGTTTGGAACCAGAAGCCTCCAATAAGAGAGAAGATGTGAGGTGAGGGTTGTCTTTCTGGGTTACCTTTCTAGCCTCACTTAAAAAGAATAAGACAGTTGGAAGACAACATTTTAACTCATTAGTCCCATGAATCCGACAATCAGTCAGAATAAATCCTACACATTTCCCCAAGTGTAACTCAAATATTCTCAGTATGATTAGTGCTCTTAGATCTGGGGAAGACTTCAGTTCTTAGGCTGCCTTCAGCCTGCATCCCATAATCAAAGACACAATAACTGTATTCGCTGGGATTCATTGCTTCATGCCAGCATACCGTGACCTGGAATCCAAATATCATTGTCACAACTAACACCTTTCAAGTCTCTAGAGCCCACCCCCCCCATCTGCCCTGTCTCCAAATAGTGACACCAAAGGAGGCCACATCCAAACATAAAGCATTGGGAAAGTCAGTGTCAGAGAAAGAGGCTACTGTAGGGCTACGGAAGATTTTCTTAGCTGGAAGACAAATTACAAACCCGCCAAGCCTTTCCTTTCAGATGACAAGAGAGTAACAGGTTCTTGTGTAACCATTTATTATTCCCCATGGCACCAAACTACTGATCTCTCCTGGCCTCTCTTTGTGTTTTGATGGGCAGCTTCAGAGGCTTCCAGGAAGAGGCATGGCTTTGGAGCAGTTTCATATGGAGGCTGAGCAATAGCTTGAAGTATTAATAATTTGTACCATTCTCCCTTAAATTTGAATGTCTATAGAAGCCCAGTGGTAACACATACAGACCATGACATCAATTCTCTGCATTCACTTATGGATATTGAACCCAAAGTCTGTGAGCTGTTTTCTTTTTCTTTTTTCTTTCTTTCTTTCTTTCTTTCTTTCTTTCTTTTTTTTTTTTTAAATAAAATGTCATAACATTTAGTTAAAAATTCAGGTGACATTTAAAGAATTAATTTTGGGTAAATTTTTATAACTTTAAATGTGCTAGAAGAAAAAACACTTTTATCATTTGAATTTTATGTGTATTTTGTGCTTGAGTGTGCATACCACACACCCTATGTATGCAGGTGTCTGCAGAGGCTGGAAGAGGGTATCAGGTTTTCTGGAGCTGGGCTTACAGGAGGTTGTGAACTGCCCTGATGCAGGTATTAGAAACCAGACCCTGGTCCTCTGCAATAGCAGCAGATGCTCTTCACTGCTGAAGTTCAAGCTCTAGCCCCCAATTACACCTTAAATTGCATTTAAAGATAACTCCCGGACCATGGGTACACAGAATGATTGTATTAGAAATAAGCAGCATGGCAGCAGAACTCTAAACACAAAGGCTGGAAAGAATAGCCCACTGATGGGACTGCTAGTCATTTGCTAGCTCTGGGCCAAGAATGCAAAGCTTCAGAGGATAACTGCAGAGACTCCGTGTCCTCTGCTGAAATGACCAGGTGACCCTGGAGGGGAAGCCACAAACCGAGGTCCTAAGATGGTGCAGGAATCGGACACCAAATTTTTAAGGAGTCAAGTGAGTAGGACAATGGCTGAAGAGAAAGAGGTGGACTTTGAGAGAAATGACATAAAAGCTTCAAACCAATTAACCCCAAACACAAGTGCGCTCCCCGCTCCGGCTGAACCCTGCTGGACATGAACAAGGACGTTATGAGGGCCGCCTTTCAAGAGCTATTTGAAATGCCAGCGGGATGTTCTGCCCTTTGCCTAGAATGTGCAATGCTTTCCTGGAAGGGAGAAGCAGGCTGCTGCAGGCCTTCATTCCGACTGAGCTTCTTTATCCCTGATACTAGTAGCCAGGGGTGCTGGGGTCAGCCTGTTCTGAAATGTTTGTCCTGGTTGCTGAGATCCAGTAGAAATTTCCAGACTAAAAAGAAAAAAAAAATTCAGCAGGAACAAGGTAAACGTGTAATCTCAGGGTTGACTGAGTTAAGAAGAGCTCTGGCCCAGCTAGCACGATGCCCACACTCTAGTGACTTCTGAGAACAAAGACACTGACAATCTAAGTCCTTTTAACATCATATTCAAAACAAAACACAAAGCCCATGTCCTTTTAACAAGTGCCCCCCCCATTTTTTGGGAAGAGTTTATGAACCCAGACTTCCTTGGAACTTGGTTTTAGTGCAGGCTGGCCCGAAATCTACTATCCTCCCTCTCTTGCTCTCCCATCAGGGTTTCAGGCAACCTTTCATATTAATACATTTCAAGCCAGGACTTCCTGCCCAATGGACAAATGAAGGCATTATAAAACACACTGAAAATGAGCATAGCATCCATCAATAATCATATTTTTAGCCTTTGTGTACTTAGGGAAAGCCAGTGGCTGGGAAAGACTGAGTGTTGCTATGTAAGGGAGTTGTACATCTGTTATATAGGGGCTGACCACTAGGCTGGATGAACCCTCTGACTCCTAGCCCTCCAAGGGTGCAACACTGTATTATCTGGTTTCACTTTAGTGTTAGTTTGAATCTCCAAATGAGAAAGCAGCTCTAAGGGAACCGGCTAGGTTTTGAAACACTTTGGTGACACGTCCTAGCAGCAGCTTCCTCCCAAAGCTCCTTTGGTAAGAGGGGAAAGTCCACTTAAGCAGATGCCATGGAGTCTCCTATTTGGGGGCACAGAGCAAGGAAGGCTTCCAGGAAAGCTATTTGAAACCACATTAGTTGGGATAGATCACACAGACTATCACTTGAGGGTAAAAATGGGACTTCTGATAGTTTAAACCTATCTATCAAAGTGGAAGCAGACCAACAGGGATTAAGGAGAAGGCTATAAAGACGAGGAGTTACTGGGGATAAGGCAGCCACGGTCCACTTCCAGGCCTATAGGGCAGTGGCTCATGGGAATTTAGTGAGTTAGTTTTGTGAAACAGAATTGAGGTCAGATGGAATTCAAATTCATGACGTTCCTGTCTCAGCCTCCTGGGTGCTAGGATTACGGCCGTGTGCCATCACACCAAGCTGGGAAATTCAGTGTTTAAGAATAGGTGTAGGAACATATTTGTAGAGGAAAGAAGGAAGCCAGTAGAATTACAAATAAAATCAAGAGTGTTCTAGGCCAGCCTGGCCTACAAAGTGAGTCCAGGACAGCTAAGGATACACAGAGAAACCCCGTTTTGAAAAACAAACAACAAAAACAACAAAATATATAGCCCAGTTTCCAGGGGAGGTTCTTTGTTTCAGTA
The DNA here is from genome assembly GCF_964271855.1 of Acomys minous. NCBI lineage: Eukaryota > Metazoa > Chordata > Mammalia > Rodentia > Muridae > Acomys > Acomys minous. The sequence continues at coordinate 67,491,135 of NC_140484.1, forward strand.
TTATACCCCGACAGTTTGACTGACTAATCTCTTCAGAGAAATCTGATATTGATAGTCATTCAAAAAACTTTTCCCTAAAGGGCCAAACAGTAAATACTTTAGGCTTTGTAGCAAGAGTCAGTGTTAAGCACATTGTGTACATTTACATACTGTTCAAGGCACAGGAACTCGTTCAGATTTGAGGATATGTCATGCATCTTAATATCCATGCACAATGCAGAAACCTAGTAACTTTTAGGCTGTGACAGGCAGCGTGATGCGCAGGGGTGCATTGGATATGGCCCAAGTCACATCTCACCTGGGCTCTGGGACTAGAGACTCTTGGGAATCTTCTTTTGCTCTGTCCCTCCCCTTGTCTCTCATATGCGGCCTTGGCTGGCCTCAGACTGGCAATCCTCCTGCTCTCAGCCTTTGCTATGCTGAGGTTCCAGGTCGGCACACCAGCCCCAGCTTTGATGTGTTGATTTCTAAGTCATGCTCACAATTACAGCTTTGTCAATTATTTTCATTTGTTTCCATTTGCTTCGCTCTATGTAGTTCCCAGTTATGTTTCTAGGGACAATAAAGTTCATGGCTGTTAGATCTTCTCGGCAAATTCTTCCTTTTTATGAGATACTCTTTAAAATTAGTTTTGTCTGATTCAGTTTTGTTAGATTAACAGTTATCCCCATTTTCTCTGTTTTTATAGCATTTGCAGTCTTTTTACACAAATTCTGACCTTCTCTTCTTGTTTTGGATATTTTTAAACTTCACATAACTAGGATTTAAAATTTTTCTTTCACCTCATTTGAATACCATTAAAATGATTTATTTATTTTTATGGGTATGAGTTTAGCTTGCAGATAAGTAAGTACCTGGTGCCCATGGGAGGTAGATGAGAGCATCAGATCCCCTGGAGTTGGAGTTACTAATGATTGTGAGCTACCACGTGGGTGCTGGAAACCAAACTTGGGTCTTCTGACAGAGCAACCAATATTCCTAACTGCAGACCCATATCTCTGGCTTTCTCATCGGAACACCTTTCCCCCTCCCCACGCCAGGACAGGGTCTCACTGTGTAGCTCTGCTGTCCTGGAACTCACTCTGTAGAACAGGCTGGCCTTGAACTCACAGAGATCCGCTTGCCTCTGCATCCCAAGTGCTGGGATTAAAGGCCTGTGCCATTATGCAGGGCTATCTGAACACCTTTTTTGTTTGTTTGGTTGGTTTTGGTTTTTTGAGATAGAGTTTCTCTGTGTAGCCTTGGCTTTCCTGGACCCACTTTGTAAACCAGGCTGGCCTTGAACTCACAGACATCCACCTGCTTCTGTCTCTCTGAGTGCTGGGATTACAGGCATGTGAGACCTCATAATAAGTAGGTCCAACCCACTTGCAGCTATACATAGTACTCTGTGTGCTTTCATTTCTATCTTATTATCATTTCCTGCTTACAATGTTTTCCCTCCTCCCTCTTCTCCCCACAACACTGGGGACTGAACCCAGAGCCTTGCAAACATCAAATCCTCCACCACTGAGCTACATCTTCAGCCCCACCATGATCTTTTTTTAGTCATAATATTAGGATTTTTGTTATGATTTATTTTGTAGAGGTAACTGCAATCCAAACACCCTGTTGTGAGCACTTGGATATCTGGCATGCCTATGCAAAAGCCTAGGATAGCTCTTGGTGACTGCCCCCCTTAAAAAGGCCTTCCAGTTCAAGAGGCAAACATGGCAGAGAGCCTATTTGTGTAAACCTAGGAGGTAACACTGTGACACTTCCTCAGTGCCCTTTTCAGAACTTTGCTTTTCTAACTGCTGTCTTCCTTTCACCCAGTTTACTACTCCTTTACTGGACACCAAAGCAATGTCTTATATATGCTACTCAAGTGCTACTGGTTAGCCACACATCCTCAGGTCTTTCTCACTGTTTCCCAAAACCCATACTCCCAACCACACTTATTTTTCCTGTCTTTGCAGGTCTTCTTCTTAGCTTGAAGTGATTTGAACCTCTTCTCTGAAGAGTCACTAGACGGGAAAGGGCCACGTAACAGTGTCTATTTGATTGGGAAGCCTCTGGAGACTGGACAGCCTTAATGACTCCAAGGAATGAAAGTAGGAAAGCCTTCCCCACAAATCCCACTCTGGTCATGAACCAATGAGCAGCCCACTTAAACTTTCTATACTACAGTCTCCTGATCAGCATACTAAGAAACAAGAGCAGCCACCTCATGGACAGCTGTTAGCAGGCGGTAAAGCTGCAAAATGGAGCTGGGTGTGGTAAAGCACACTTTTAATTCCAGCTCTTGGGAGGCCGAGGCGAGCAGAATCTGTGAGTTCTTGAGGCCATCCTGGTCTACATAGTGAGTTCTAGGACAGCCAGAGCTACTTTGAAAGACCCTGTATCCAAAAAGGCTGTAGAATGACAGTTGGGATGTAGTACAGGTTTTGAGCGATTGCCATAGTTTCAATAGATGTGAAGAATTCCTCCTGCTTAGGACTGACAGCACTTTTCTGCTTAATATTTTTGAGAGCATACAATAATGAAAACAGAAAGGGGCCCTGAGATGGCACACCTTTAAATAAGGGACTATTCACCTTTATAACGGTAGCTCAGAAACCATTGTATCTTGGATGAATCATCTACAAAAACACATTTCTGAGTGAAAAAATTTTACCACTCTCCAGACTTTTAAACTGATGTAGGAATGAGGAAAGCACAAGCTGAAATCTACTATGGCTCTGTACTGTGGTGTATCCCTGAGTGAGAAGCGCAGAAATACAAGTTTACAAAGAGCAATTCTTTAACACACAGGAATACACATCTACTGGGTAACATCTGGGCTGAGAGGATGTACTCCAAAGCAATGGCCTCTCTACTGGAGAGCTGCTTACACTGATATGAACGAAGAGTTCTCTGGGGGAGATGTTTTTTTTAGCATCATGAATTTAAACTTGGTCTATATTACAAGACCACTGCTCTCTGAAAACAAATGTAACTAGCTTACCTGAGAAGAGAGCTATTGACCTGATGGACAAGGGTATTGTGTCTGCCTTTCAAGAAGACTACACTTTTCTTCATCTGTATGTGTGACAACTGTGCTTTATTCTAGCAGCAAGACTCCCCAGTTAATTTAGTATTTTATCTTCTCGCTTCCCATAGAACACTGGTTTGGTAACAATGAACATAACTTCACACATACTGTTAAAAAGGACCTTTCACTTTATGACAGAGCAGCACAAATACCCTGTGGGGGTATTTCCTGAAAAATAGTGTAACCGTGACGCTGAATGATCTCACACAGCCAGCTTTAGACCTGACATCCCTGCGATGGACCAAGAGCCTTTGGCAAGTGACAAATCAATCACAACACTGCTGAAATGTTCATTCTTTATCAGTTAAACTTGAAGTGAACCAACGACAAAGTAAAACAAGAACAAAATCCAAGCTCTGTTGAACAAGAACTCTGCTTAAAGGTAACAAGAACACTGAATTTGAGCCAGTCCATTTGAATTCTTGTCTTTGTCCTTGGATGGAGGATCTGAAGAGGCAACCTTGGTTAAGAGTCTTTCCCTTTTAAATCGGCAGAGCTGCCTGTATGGCTGCCTATGGTCTTTCTAGGTTTAAATTTCCAATGATCTTCAAGTCACTAGCATTGATTCCTTAATCGATTTTCATGTGATAGATCAAATCTCTAACAATGCAAACTACGCAACCAGTTCGACCTGTAAATACCAGGTCAGTTCTTTATTTCCTGTGCCCCATGTCATCAAATTAACAAATAGCCTTAGGTTCCTTACCAAAAACAAATTCAAGGTATATAGTTCCGTGAACAAAGTCACGGAAATCTGAAGAAAAATCATAACGGAAGAAATATGAGTTGACCCCCAAACATCCTCTCTGGCAAAATAATACAAGAACTCATTAACAAAGCAAGCAAGTTCATATGTTAGTCATACTAATAACTAATGCGTATTAACTATTCTTTGTGAATATGTGCAAAATATATACACAGAATTGGAACTCTATGGACACATTTAAAGTCCAAACATGCAATGGCTGGTTGTGCTGCTGCTGCTGCTGTGTTAGAATATGGCATTTATCACACTTTCATGTTTCTAATTCTAGAGAAGGGAGGGAGGAGTCTGTTCACACATGCTTACTTCCCCAGCAGCACTGTCTGTAAGTCCACCTCTTTCACACAGTCACAGAAGTGGAAGATGGCTGAGCCCCGTTAGGCACTCACCCACCCCTTACACTCTTACCACACCTACGTGTCTGTTCTGAAGGACTGGGGGAGGGGCTTCCATCATTTCCCCATTTGAAAGTCAAGTAGACTTCATCTCTTTGGATTCAAGGTCTAAGTTTGTCCCATTTCTTCCTACTGTTTTAATGTAATTCCTATCTCAATCATATTTACACAACCTTGCATATTTAGCTATGATTCACACTGTGGAAATTAATTTAGCTCAATAAACATGACTGTGAAAAGCAAAATTACCTAGAAAATGTCAGGTTTTCTTAATAAACATTGTCCTTTTGCAAAAGCACTAAAATACTTTCTGTTTAGAAGTAATGATTATTTTCAGCAACTGCATGAGCCTTGGGGGCATTTTTCACATCTGACATGTGGTGTTTCCTCAGGAAATGTAAAACTCACTTGTCTACTGTCTACTTCTCTCTCCAGAGGACTCAGGAACATCAACTAGAAGGTCTTCTCCTGACTGTAAATTCCTACCACTGATCAATTGTTTTGTCAGCTATATATCTGATTAGGCTTTGCCTGTTTTTCATTTGCACCATAAAACATAGATCTGTGTCTTCACAAATATAAAATTATTTAATATAGTATACAAATGACTATATGTATTTATACTGAATGCGCCTTTCCAGACTATCCAGTCTCCTCATTCCCTGTTCCGCATGAGAGTGTCATATTATTTCCTTATAGGGGTAAGATATTTCTCTTGAGAATCAATTTTGAAAACCAAAATTGAATTTCTCAATTAATTACTATTTAGGATAAAGTCCAATAACCAAGCCTGACAGAAAAAAATACTCAATTAAAATATAGAAATAAATCATACTACTGAAAAATAGTGCACGATCCAATGAATTATTTTCTGATGATTAGGCTAAATTATTTAAACTTTATAGTTGAAAACTAATATAGGAACTCGTTTTTTAAAATGCCCTGCTGAAAAGCCATCATGCAATATGTCTTTCATATAGGAGTCTAACATACAGATTTTGTTAGTTAAAATAATATTGTGTGCCATTTGTTGTTGTCAATTATATGGCCTACAAGTTATATCTTTATTTTCTATTATTTCTTTGATGCTTAGAACTAGGAGTTCTAGATGTTTCCAAATAAATTTTATCGCTTTCTACCTTGTTTAGCAACTTAACACTGAATCTATAAAGCATTGGAGTAAAAATTGCCAACTGTAACAAACATTCCTCTGGCTCATAGCACAGTACAAAGATTTAGTAGGCATATAAAGTGACCACTTCTGTCAGCAATACCAATACTTCAAATGTTTTCATCTTCCCAAATGCTGGTACAGTGAAACTTCTGCATACTCTGAAACTAGGATGAGAAATATAAACGTGTACAGCAGCTTCAGAATAGTTTTAGAGTGGACTGGAAAGAGAAAGAGATAAAAGCGAGGCCCGAGGACAAGGACAAGTGCCTTCAAATGAAATGCTGCAATGTTCTGCAGGCTCTGCTCTGTAAGGCACAACGGCTGGTCATGGTGTGGCAGCGATGCCAGGGAGGGCCCAATCCAACAGGCATCAGTACTCCGCGTCAATGCGCTTTGCAATGGTGTTCAGCTGGATGTTGGATGCTCCTTCATATATTGTACCTTAAACAGAAGGGAGAATAAGGACAGTTAGAAGTGCACCCACAGCTAAAGAGAGCCACACAAGAGATGAGTCTAAAAACACCACCCTGCATTTGCCCTAAGTAACAGGAGTCAGTGTTCAAAGTGATTCTGACTAAGGTAACAATTCTCCATTTGATCTCTACATCAGTCCAATCAGCTGGAACAGTTGAGAGTTGAGGATTTGGCTCTTAGAGAATTGGTTTATAAGCCCAGCTGCTTTAAGGACATGGCAGCTTTTGGAGCTGCTATTTACTCTCCTCACTGCTGGTGGAGCACTGGAGCACGCAGGCATGATGAGGCAGCTGCCTTGTGAAATTAGAACCATACTTCAGAGAACAGCACTAGACTACAGGAATAGTAAATACTATCAATTTTAGTAACAGAAAAATGAAGATAGTGGATTTTGTCGCAGCTCTTGTAAAATGTCTACTGGGGCATTTTAAGAGTCAATTTGGTGTTTTTAGAGATATAAATTCATTTCTCTGATAGGAAGAAGAAGGAAGAAATTCAGCCATGAAGAAAGTCAATAAACGTACTGCAGAGATTAAAATGCTTTTACCTAAGTACCAGTGATATAAAATCGACAAATACAATAGCCCAAATACCCACAGTGGCAAATAAAACAAAACAAAATAAACCATCAAAAGTCTGCTTACCGATCTTTGCATCTCGGAAGAATTTTTCCACAGGGTAATCTTTGGTGTAGCCTACTCCTCCCATCCACTCGATGCACTTACTTGTTGTTAGCCCAGCAACCTACCAAAAGCAAGTAGCAAGTTACAGACTGGAAGGCAGCAGACTTGGGCAAGGTGAGCACAGATTCACTTTAGCAAGCAGAAGGGCTGCACTTATTTGTAAGTCCCCACACCATTTCTCTAAAGTACCCTATTAATCACAGACTTTTTTTTTTGAAAAAAGAAATCAGACCTGTTCATATGCACATGCTTATCAACAGGCACCATTTATTAGCAAATATTTTCTGAGGGCAGGAGAAGACATACACTGCCCTTTTGGTCCTTGTCATTTGGAGACAGATAATTAAATCAATGGGCACAGATTTTATAAGCTGCAGAAAGCAGAAGAGCTTGTCAGGAAAGCCATTGTGAGGAAACAGCTCGGCTGAGGCCTACACCACCAGTTAGGGGTATTACAGGCTGAGGTACAACATGTACAGAGGCTCTAAGGAGAGCAGGGGCCCATTGGCCTCAGGGACCAGAGAGAATGAGGTCACAGTGAGAGGAGAGAAGAGACAAAAAATGTAGGTGGCCTTGGAGGAGGGCAAGCAGTTGTAATGGCTCCTCAAGGAGGTCAAGAGAGAGAGCCTAATACCAGAAACTCAGTATGCTGTCTTACTTGGCAACAGAGGGGCTTTGCAGCTGGGACTAAGGTAAGGACTCAAGATAAGAAAGTTATTTTTGGGATGGAGGATGCAATCCCAACAGTGCATATAAAGGAGGAAGGATGCTGGAGAGCTAGTCACTGAAGGCAAGCTAACCACAGCAACAAGAGGTAGGGACAAAGGGAAAGGAGAGAGGGAGGGAAGGAGGGAGGGAGGGAGGGAGAGGGAGAGAGAGAGAGAGACAGAGACAGAGACAGAGAGAGACACAGAGAGAGAGACACAGAGACAGAGACACAGAAAGAGACAGAGAGACAGAGGGAGGGAAGGAGAGATGGAGGGAGGGAAACAGGAAGGGGAGGGAGAAAGAGGCTCTGGAGGTTAGGCTTTCTCTAGATGTCCTAGAGACACCATTAAGATAGTCAAACTGCTCATCCTCCTCCAAGGCCAGCTTGCCTTTCTAATTTCTTCTTCTCTTTTACACTGACCCCAGCTCATGGCAGACTCACATTTTAGGAACTGTAAGGGATAAATGAGCATTTATCAGAGTATCCAACTTGTAGCCCATGGGCTATATGTGCCACAGGAAAGCTTTGAAAGCAATTCATCATATCTTGAGATGAGAGTGTCAGAAGTTTGGATACTCCTAAGTCAAAATGTCGGACAGCGTCAAGACTGGGAGACACCTGCCCCATGATGTGGGTCAACTCCCTTGCCGTAGTGCCATCTGTACACAGAGAATGGATATGTCTGAATAGAAGGTATAAACCGTGTAGATCGTCGTTTCTTGGTGTTTTAACTCTCATATGGTTCTGTCATAAACATGTCTTCCATGGTACACTCCAACTTGCAACCATGGGCTTGAGGTCATCACTCAGAGGAGGCCTCTATACACTTGGGGTGTGTGTTGCAACCTGAACGGGCCATTCTTGAAAACGCGGAGACACCCCAGAAATAATATATCTTCCCGCGGAGCTTTACTCTTACTCTTTACCTTTACTCTTTCACTGTAGGAAGTGGAAGGTGTGCATTCTCTTCCTTGGGGATAACCTAAGCTTAATCAGTATTCCCAAGTGAAAGACTAACAGTCTCATGTATGAAAAATGAGGCTGAATAACTCCTTCTATTTTACCTCTGATGCATAATATTTGGCCATAGATGCTTCTTTTATGAACGGCCTTCCGGCTTCTACAAGCCTAGCAGCATTGTAGGTCAGTAACCGTGCAGCTTCCAGCTGGGTGGCCACCTGAGCCACTTGGTGTTGGAGTCCCTGTAACGTCGAAACCCATGTTAGACAATGACAATTTGCAAACCTCAGTTTACTTCTAACTGCAAACAAGATACGCAACTCTCAGACTCAAAATACACCCCAAAAGAATCAAATTAACTCCTTTTAAATGCCTTAAATCTGCGATCTAAAGTGAAATAATACACTAGAGGTATTATGGGAGCTTTTTTGAAAACCTTCAAAACTCATGTGATCCTTCACAGCTTGTTAACATTTTAAATAGCGTCATCAAAAAGTTAGGCTTTAAAACCTTGACTCTCATGTTTAATAACTATTTCTGTTTATGATAAAAATTGGGCATACACTAAATTCCAGCAAAACAAAACTTTCCCATTTTTGCTTCATTGAATCAAGAAACATTTGATTTTTGAACATGACCTCAACACATTAAAAGTTGCTAGCTGTAAAGTGATGAAAGAATATTTGAAGCACCAATTTTCTTCCTTCAACTAACTTATTAATGTGAGTCTATGCCATTGTTCAAGAATAGAAGCTACTTTATAATGTTTTAGTTTGTTTATTGTGTGTGTGCATGTGCACATGCATGTGTATGTATGTATGTACATATGTATGTGTGTATGTACATATGTATGTATGTAAGTATGTATGCAATTGCCCATGTGTGCTCCCCTGGAGGCAGAGAAAACTGTCTCTTATCTTCCTCTACTGCTCTCTGTTATTTTTTTCTGAGACAGGGATCTCACTGAACCTAGTGCTCACCCTTTCAGCCGCCGGCTAGTGAGTCTCTGGGCTATGATGCCCTGGCCCGGCAATGCCACCTCAGCCTCACTCAGCTTTTATCAGAGCTCAGGTCTCTAAGATAGCCCAGCAAGTACTAACCCATATCTCCAGCCCCAATTTATTCTATTTTTAAAGAATAACTTTTAAAAGCATATTAAAAAGTTGCTATCACCCTGACATTTTATCTGGTGATGAGGTGCCACTAAGTGCCTGCCAATGCATAAAATGACTTAGAGAGACTACGGATGTAAACTGCCTGAGACTGTGATAAACAGTCTGCTAAGCTTTGGTTCAACCATTGAGGAACATACTTGTAATCCCAGTATTTGAGACTTGGAAACGAGGAATTGCTGCAAGTTCACGTTCAGCCTAGGCTACATATTGAGACCCTGTCTTAAACAAACAAACAAACAAAAACAAAAAACCAAAGCAAACAAAACAAAAGTAAACCCAGAAAACCTGATTTGGTGAAAATATAGCCTCCATGTTTATTACAGACTGGACTGTTTCTTATGTGTAACCTATCCACCATTTAAGCATTTACTATATGCTAGTTTCTGTTGAGCAATGGGAGGCAAATCATTGAACATTATAGCCAGAATTTCTTGTTTTCATTATTTGAGTCTAACAAGAGTAGTTAATTAAATAATATGTGATGAAGATTAAGACAGCCTCAGCTGAAGCAATTACTTAATAAAATCCCATTAATGAAAAGCCTTATTTTTCTAAATGAAAACAGGGAAAACTGTGGGGTCGGGGCTGTTTGTAAATATCCGAAAGATTCTTTTATTTCTGTGACATTTGATATTTACATTATTTTGATATGTACAAAGCCTACCTAGATATGTAAGTTATGAAGCATCACAACAAATGGAACACCTGCAAACGTATGCAAAGAGTAATTATCTCCCTGCCACAACATGCCTTTTCACTTACACCACCTCTTTCTGTGTTATGGGTATTGAACTCAGGGTCTTATGCTACACTCTAGGCAGGCGCTCTACCACTAAGCTATACCTCCAGCCCAGCTCACTTATGACATCTTTTTTTTGAGGAAGATAAATTTGGTAGTCAATTTTCTGCTGATCTTTTCTTTCTTTTTCTTTTCCCTTTTTTCTTTCCTCCTCCTCTTCCTTCTCCTCCTCCTCCTCCTCCTCCTTCTCTTCCTACTCATCCTTCTTCTGGTAGTGCCTTGGTATACAGTCCTGGCTGCTGGTTGGCTTTCTACTTGCTATGTATCCAAAGCTGGTCCTGAACTGTTAATCTTCCTGCCTAAGCCTTCTTCATGCTCATGTTATAAGCGTGTACCATTCTGCGTGGAAAACTCCTTGATTCTTTCCTTTATGCCCAGTCTTTCTTATGAAATCCCTTCTTACCTTAATATCATAAACATAGTCTCCCATTTCCTTCTAAAAATAGGCTTGCTTTTTACATGATTTCTTTGATGGATCTGAATTCTATCTGTTGTAAGAAGAAAAGATAACTTCATTTTTTCCACATGGAGAGGGTACTCTCATTTTGTGGCCTATGAGGTTGTTTCTACCATGTATCAGTCTGCATACATGCACGTGTCTGTTGCTGGGCTTTCTGTATTTGCCTCTTAGTCAATTTGCCTGCTTTATGCCAAAATCATTGTTATATAGGTTCTTATGCTTTTTGTGTGGTATTCAGAGATTCTAATCATTTTTACAAAATATCTTTGGGTCAATTAAATAGTCACCATGGTGTAGTTTATTCAGTGACCACATGAAGTACCAAGGGAGACAAAAAGGTAACAGTGGTATGCCTCTACCTTGAAAAAAAGAGACCACCCCCCTCTCAAAATAAAACAAAACTTAAAACAACTCATGATAGTTATAGATCCCCTGCGTGCATTGTAAACACAAGGTATTGCATGCAGCACATGAGCAAATCTATGCTGAATAATCCACTGAGAGATGTAAGGATGAACTGCCTGGGCCTGTCCTTAAAGCTTTGAAGTCTAGAGATGACAAGGATGCTATTGACACAGCCAGGTGAAAAAAAAGTCATTTTGGTGAGAAGATAGTGAGATATAGCCCTACTGACTCTCACCAAAGGAGTTAATGATCAAATTTCCTTTTTTGTTCCCCCCTGCTTTGTTTGTTTGTTTGTTCATTCATTTGTTTGTTTTGAGACAGGGTCTCTCCATAGCCCTGGCAGTCCTGGAACTCACTATGTGGACCAGGATGGCCTCAAACTCAGAGACCCACATGCCTCTGTCTCCTGAGGGCTGGGATTAAAGGCATGTACTACCATGCCTGGCACGACCAATTTCTTAACGTCAAATTTCTACCTTAAAAAAAAAACACACCTCAACAGTCTCTACAAATGCCACCATCACTATACTCAGTAGTTTACCTGACTCTGAGTAACTATAAACTGACTCCTAGCTTACAGAAAAGCAAAACCTGTCTCACTGTTTGCCTTTCTTGCTTCCATCTATCTGGGGGCTGGCTTTGAGACAGTACCATAGAATACTGATCTAAAAATTAGACTAGAGACTAAGAAAAATATATCAGCTACAAGACTTTGGGAACCCACCTTCTATGTGCCCCAGTTTCTCTTGTGTGGGATGGAGATGATGACAGGAGCTGTGGCTAGTAAGGGTACACATTTCTAATCTGAAATCCAAAGTCTACAACTTTTTGAGTTTTAGATGGTACCATGAGTAGAAAGTTCAACCCATGACATTTTGCTTTATATATAAAATAATTAGAGGTATTGTATAAAATTACCTCTTGCCTTATATGTCTATGGAATGTATAGAATATAAATGAATTGGTAGATTTATGTCACATCCCCAGGGTATCTTACCATGGCGACAAAAATGTCCCAAACCCTGAAAACATCTGAAGCCTGAAACACTTGTTATGCCAGGCATTCAGATAAAGTCGTATGAACGTGCACACGGGAGAATTGGGGTGTGAACCCAGAAGAAGCGTGGACTTCCGAGGCAGTGAGAAGACAGCTCTCCAATGCCCAGTAATACATCCGAACATACAACAGGAGGCCACCAGGACTACAGTTCTGCCCTTGGAAAGAAATTAAGGTGGCCACAGTGTATCCCATGAGACTTTTTCTCCTCCCAATAAAATGTCCTTGGGGGACCCCTCTCCATGGCTTTCAACACAGGGCGAGTTTGAAAGTCCAAGACAACAGAGAAAGTTTAATTTATATACACCTGAAAATCAAATAGCCGTTTGCCAAACTGTATCCTTTCTTTAATGTATGGAATAGTGTAGTCAAAACATCCTTGGGCCAGTCCTAGCATCTGTTTAAAAGAGAGGGGGGGGGGGAAACAACAACAAAAGATCAGAATGTATTTTATTACAAGTGTATGCCTTTAGTTACCCAAATTGCAAATTCCTTTCCCAGGAAGACTGAATCATGAGGCAGGCAGGAGGGGAGCTTAGAGCATGGAGGTGCACTGGGCATTCAATACATACCTTTACCCATTGTGTCTGATCATCTGGAGACAGCGTGGACTGATTGCACATATGGAGCTGTGAGTGTATTTAATATGAGCACAGAGGCAAATTCTGACTATAGCTATCCTTATTGAACAGGACACTGCCCAGAGAACCTCCTCACTCAGCTCTGATTCTCCAGGCATGAAGTGAGCTTAGCCCTGAACCGACTCAAGATTGCAGACTGTCTCTCCAGTCCTCAGAGTCAAATAAGGAAAGTCACTTCCTTGCTTTGTTTGTTTGTTTGTTTGTTTGTTTTGCTTTCTGAAGAGGGGGAAAGCCATGCTGTCAATCATGCTAGACAAACACTCTACCACTGAATGGGAGGAAGGGGATGGGGAAGTGTGGTCTAAGCATCACCATTTAAAAAAACCTCCTTGGGTGACTTAACTGGGCTTCAGACAACTGACAAAAGAATCTGGTAAAAACACTAATGTACACACTTGAAGAACAAGTCAAGACGTATTAACAATTTTCGCTGAACTGTCTCATTGCTAACCAATTTCCATATCTATTGAACGATCTGGGCTTAAAAATGGCTTCTAAACTTCAACATTAGGTAGCTAGTAAATCACTATCTAATTATGTGAAATTACATAGGTTTTAAGAAAAGAAAAAAAATCAATAGTTAAAGCTTTGTGGGGGGGATGCTCACAAACATCAATATTTCATTAGTGTTCATTCACATTTTTTTTCAGCCTTTATTTAGTATTCTCTGGAAAGCATAAGATTATATCCAAAATTAGGGGGTCAATGCCCCAACAAACCATGAATGAGAATGAGGCAGCAGGTTCTGTGGTTATGGATGATGCCATCTCCCAGCAGGTAGACCTCTATTGATGTGAAGCTTGATTTTGGCTTTTAATTTTTTTTCTTTTCATTATTATTATTTTTTAATGTGAATGAGTGTTTTACTTGCATGGATGTCTGTGCAGCATGTGCATGCAGGACCTGTAGAGGCCAGAAGAGGGCACTGGATGCCCTGGGATTGGAGGTACAGCTGCTTGTGAGCCACCTTGTGGGAGCCAGGAATCAAACCTGGGTTCTCCAGAAGAGCAGCCAGTGCTCTTGACTGCTGAGCTCACCCTCCAGGCCCTGCTTTTGTTTTTTAGGTAGGTTTTACTAGGTAGCAACACTGGCCTTGAACTTGGTATCCTTAAGCTCTCAACCCTTCTACCTAAAGCCTCTGAGATCACAGGCACGCGCCAACACCGTTGGCTTAAACGCTGAGATGATCAACCGTGAATAGAAACATGCTTTTCTACCTTGGTAAAATGTTTCCGTTGTAAACAGTGAAGAAATAAATTCTCTGCAGCTGCAAGGTTTTGAGGAACAGTGACCCCAGCTCACTGCTGCATGCACCTTTTCCTCTACAAGTGCCTCCTGAGACACAGTAGCGCCTGCTCTTAACACTTCACTGGGTTATAAGATGATGTGGAGTAACTACAATAAAGCCCATGTCATGGACTTCATGGACTTCATGGCCACACCATCTATAGTTTATGTCTCGGAGCCACAAGGCCTCACACAGGAGCTCTCATGCTGCACCCATGAAGTCACACAACAAGCACACCTTTAAAACTAACAGTATGCCAGGACTCTTTCTAGCTTTGTTAGAAACCGAAGTTGAATCCTGGTCTAAGAATAGTTTGTTAGGGTGAGGGTGTAGCTCAGAGGTAGAGTAGATGCTTAGCATGTTTGGGGGCCTGGATTCAATCCTCAGCAACCCCCCTCCCCAGAAAAAAACACATTGTGTGAAGATAGTAAAAAAAACAGTAGGAAAAAAAATGGAGTTTTTCATTCAACATTTAACTATTTCAACAGCTAGCAGATGTAATTTGTATCGGAATCTAAAAATTTTAAGTTAGTAGGTCTCAGATACTGGTTAAAAACAAATAGATATCTGATTATTGATAGGTCCAGGTAGGGCTTAGGGGGCCCCAGCCCTCACTGTTGAATTGCCTGCTACTGACAGATTTTGGATGGGGGGTAAGTCATTGCCATCAGTTGTGTACCCATTGACTCCACCAGGCTCCAGTGCACAGTCCCAAGCCAGAGCTCATGGAGATGGCCCTGGAAATGCATCACTAAACAAAACCAATAGTCATGAATCTGAATCTGCTAGCATGCAGGGGTTGTGGTGTTGCTAAGGATGGGAAGGAGATTAGAGAGACGGGGGAAAGAGTAATCAGAACAACACATACATGTACACGTATACATACATCATACACACATATATAAAGAGGTATGATATAATATATAATATATATTAGGGACATATATGGATACTTATATATATATGGATGCATACATAATAGAATATGGATATATATGGATATATAGATACTTATATAATATATGGATACTTACATATATGTGATACTTACATAATATAATTTGCATCCTTATATAATAGAATGATTGTTCTTTTAAAATTAACTAATTTATTTTTACATATACATTTATATTATTACACACATATATGATAAACAACATACAGCAAGAAGAACAACATTCTTAATTTTAAAAATTTCTAAAAGAATGAATGTCAAATTTTGAAAAGTTAATAAAAGACAGACGCCATATTTAATATGTACAATATTTGGCAGTTACTGGTCAAGGTACTAGATAATACTTTAATGCTCTCAAAGCAGAAAACAGCTGTTACTAAGCCATTGTTTGATCTCCTGGACACTTACATAATTGACCAAAGTAGAGTTTGAGAAGAATCATTGGATGCCACTCTTTCCCACGTGCAAGGAGAGGGTGCCACCTTGTGTTCTAAAGCTTCTAGATACTCTTTATTGCAATTCTTTTTTTTTTTAATTGGCTCAAAATGTGAAAGAGCTAAGCTCTGACTTACCTGTGCAGCAATGCCTATTCTGCCTTCATTAAGACTTCCTATGGCATACTTATAGCCATGGCCAACATCTCCCAAAATACTGGTTTCTGGGACCTGGAAATACAAATGTTTACTTACTTCTAAATTTAGATTTACACAATTTATTTTGATTCTAAATACAAACAACATGTAATTATGCATACATGCTGGGATATATGTGTGTATGTGTGTGCATGTGTCCCAACTTGTGTGATATTACTATATTACAGCATTGAGTAAACTTCAATGAGAGAAGCTGCGGAGATGGCTCAGTGGTTAAAAGCACTCGTTTTCCCCACAGGTCCCAAGTTCAACTCCTACATGATGGCTCAGAACCATCTATACTCCCGTTTCAGGCGATCTGACATCATCTTCTGACTTCTACAGGCACCAGGCACACATGTGGTACACATGCATGCATTCAGGCAAAACCCTCACACACAGAAAACAAAATTAATAAATCTAAAACAAATTAAGGGGGAAAGCATCGCAAACTCCAGTTTGATTCCCTGCTGACATCTTTGTATCTCCTCACTATTCTCTCCAAGCCTGTGTTGCTCATTCTTGCATCCTCCTGAGCCTAAGCACAGTCTACTTAATGAACGAATGAATTTTTAAAAAGGGAATGTCAGAGCTGGACAGATGGCTCAACAGTTAAGCGCACTGTCTGGTCTTCCAGAGATCCTGAGTTCAATTCCCAGCAACCTCTAATGCTGTCTGCTGGTATTCAAGTGTACATGCAGATAGAGTACTCATATACATAAAATAAATAAATAAAATGTTTAAACAACAACAAAACAAAAAATTAGAATGAAAAAAGGGAATATCATATAATTTGTTAATAACATAAGTGAATAATAATGTACTTCCAATTCTTATTTGTATGTTAACAGTCTTGAGATAATTTATTAGATACTACAAAACAAAGTATTTTCAAAAGCAAGAGTAATAAACTGTTCTTCTGCTGAGATGATTCATTTTTAGAAGAGTCTACTGAGGTGTGTGAGTGCATATGTGTGAGTGCACATGTGTGAGTGTGCACAGTATTCCACCTAGCAGGAGAGGAGGAAGGAGAAAGCAAGCTGTATTATAAAAAGTGAACAGTAGAAGTGGAGAGGTGGTTCAGTGGCTAAGAGGACTGGCTGCTCGTTCAGAGGATCCAGGCTTTCCTCCCAGAACCCATATGGCTCATATGGCTGCTCACGAATGTCTGTGATTCCAGTTCTAAGGGGTCCTATACTCTTTCTACACATGTGGCTCATGCAAACGTGGGTGCACGCGTGCGCACACACCAATCTTCATTACATACAGCAAAATATCCTCAATAATCAATAGTAGGAACAATAGGAAATACTTTGTTTTAGTTAGGAGTGAGAGCAGGGAAGAACAGAGGATAAGGGAAAGTAGGAAGAAGGGAGGAGACCCAAAGACGTCTGTAAAGACATCTCAGTACCTCCAGATACATGTGCCCACAAAGATATGGGAGCATCTGTGATGACCCAGCTTGCCTAAGCCAGGCTCTAGCTCAGCTTCAGCTTCCTGGAGGAAGATCTTGGTTTTATAGAGTGTTGCCTGGCTACTTTCAACTTTCACTGAGCAACACCCCCATCTTGTGGCCATTGGTGAACAGACCTCAGAATTCCTTCTCAAGTTCACAGATGTTTAGTTCACAAGTGCCAAGTTCATAAAATATACATGTTTCAGAAGTATGTAGGTTATATAAAAAATAATAATGATTGAGATTTTCACATCTGACATTTGCTGTCCAGATCAAAGGCTGAAGAGAAAAGTTTCCACTTTGGGTCTCAACTCTTGTGAAAAATGCCTTTGGTCAGGGTTATTCTAGAATACCTACCTTCACATTTTCAAATGTTAGCTGGCAGGTGGAAGAAGCTCTGATCCCCATTTTCTTCTCTGTTTTCCCAATATGAAAACCTTCTGTATCTCGGTCTACCAAGAAGCAGGTGATGCCTCTGTATCCCTAAAAAAAATTAAATGTGATTATCATTTAGGCTTTAAAATCCCCTATTTATAAAGAGTTCAAAGTAAGAAAACTAAGGGGTTACAGACAGAGATGGCTCAGCAGTTAAGAGTACTTGCTACCCTTCCAGAGGACCAGAGTTTGGTTTCCAGTACCTAGACTGTAGTTTCATGAAATCTAGCTCCCTCTACTGGCTTCCATGAGCATCAGACATGCCTGCGATTCATAAACACACATGCAGGCAAAGCACACGCATAAACAATAAATATAAATAAATTAATTAAGTTAAAAAATATATAAAGACTTCAAAGGTAAAAAGAAAGTTACAGGGCTGGAGAGACGGCTCAGCTGGGAAAGCGCTGCTCTGAAAACTCGAGCATGTGTGTTGGCGCCCAGGAACCCATGTAACAAGTCAGGTTCCGGGCATGTGCTTGTAATGCCAGTGCTGGGGGGTCAGAGAGAGGTGCGCCCTTGGGGCTTGCTGGCCAGTCAGCCAAGCTTTAGCAGTGACGCCCAGGTTCCAGTGACTGGCATTGCCTCAAGAAGAGCTGGGGGACTGGAGAGAGGATTCAGTAGTTAAGAGCAATACCGCTCTTGTAGAGGACTCAAGTTTGGCTCACTGAGATCATCCTGCCTCCACTTCCCAAGTGCTGAGTACACTTAAAGGGTGCACCACCTTGCCTGGCATGGGGCAAATGTATTTTACAAACACTTAAATCCTTCATTATTATACAGAAAAATTAAACTTCTGCCCAATTGAAGCTTAGGATATGAGGGTCTGGAGCAATGGCTCAGTGAATAAGAGCACTAGCTGCTCTTCCAAAGGACCTGGGTTCAATTCCCAGCACCCACATGGCAGCTCACAATGCTCTATAGCTCCTGTTCCAGGGAATCTGAAACCTTTACACAGAAATACATGCAGTCAAAACACCAATGTACATAAAATAAAAATAAAGGAATTATTTTTTAATTAGGATATTAGAAGAGAAGTAATAAGTTGTTCTCTATCTAATTAATAATTATGTCAGCAACAGTTGTTTTAGGTGAATAAGAGTGAAAAAATGATCATTCAATTCTCACAGAACAAGGAAAAAGGAAGTGAAGGAAGAAAAAAAGAGAGAGAGAAAAGATAGAGGGAGGAAAGAAATTTTTTCCTTAAACTTACCGAGGAGGGGTCTACATTTGCAAAAACCAGGAAGAGCTCTGCATGTTCAGCATTGCTAATCCACATCTTCGACCCATTGATGATGTAGTAATTTCCATTTTTATCAGCTCTTGTTTTCAAAGCAAAAGAGTCACTCCCAGCTCCAGATTCAGAAAGGCAGAAACTCCCTAACTATACATATGAGGGAAAAATATTTATATTTATTTTTTGTATAACAAGTCATGGAGAAAAATGGGCATTTGTGGGGGTTTTGCTTGTATGTTTGTTTTTTTGTTCTTTTGTTTTTAGACAGAGTTTCTCTGTGTAGAGCTGGCTGTCCTAGGAACTCAGTCTATAGAGAGGCTGGCCTTGAATTCAGAAATCCACTAGCCTCTGCTTCCCAAATGCTGGGACCTTGGCATATGTTGCCACTGCCCAGCTTTAAAAATTGGACATTTGTAAATCAAACCTTTAGTTACTTTTTAAAAAAAAAATCTATATATTGGGCTGGGCATGGTGGTGCACGCCTTTTAATCCAGCACCCAGGAGGCAAAGGCAGACCTCTGTGAGCTAGAGGCCAACCTGGTCTATATAGCAAGTTACAGACCAGCCAAGTGAGATCCTGTATTTAAAAAAAGCTTATATCTATTAAAATAGAATTGTGATTATTATTTCCCCAAAGCGCCTTTACTATTTATCTGAATTAAATAAGGCTTTAGGAACACATGCTTTCTGTGTGGCATTTCCTGGTCTACATTCATCAAGACTTCCCAATGGCACAGTTAGAGCCACCAGCCATCTCGAATTCAAGTTGATGATGCAGGAGGTGCCAGTCTGAAGCCAGAAAAACAACAACAACAACAACAACAAAATAACACATCTTAAATTTATTTAATTCTAGCAGAACGTGATCTCAACAAAGATATTGGAAAATGAGCTGAGATAAAAGTACTGTTGTTTTACTGGATGGTTGTGCATACCTTTGATGCCAGGAGAGGGAGGCAAAGACAGATTGAGTTTGAGGCCAGTCTGGTCTACAAAGCGGGTTCCAGACAGCCAGGCTATGGAGAGAAACCCTGTCTTGAAAAAAACCAAACCAAACCAAGCAAAAACAAAACAAACAAAACGAAACAAAACCCAAAAAGTGCTGTTTGTCTGTTTGTTTGTTTGTTTGTTTGTTTGTTTTTTGAGACAGGGCCTCACTATACATCCCAGACTGGCCTGGAAGTTTCTATCCCCCTGCCTCAGCCCCTGAGTACTAGGATTACAAGCATACACTGCCATGCCTGGCTAAAAATAATTGTCTGATGATTATTTCTTAAATTTCCACATGACAAATGAGAGGTAGAATGTGTTTTTTCTGGTAGCAGTAATTTATTGAGCATTGCTTGGTTGATTGATGGTGCTGTTTTGTGGTCTTGGATAATTAAAGTCAGTGCTGCAGTTCCTTTTCTCCCGAAAATATTGTAAACTTAGACCCAATCCATTGCAACAAGTCACTTCAACTCACTTTTTCTGTAGCCAGCTTAGGCAAATAGGTGGCCTTCTGTTCTTCTGTACCATGTTTTCGAAACAGGTTGTTAACTATCGTGTTCTGGATGTCGCACAGGAGAGCCACAGAGGCATCCACCATGGCTAGTTCCTCAATCACCAGGACAGAGCAGAAAAAGGAAGCTCCTGTTCCTCCATATTTTGTATCAATATCAATGCCCATCAGCTAAAGCAAAGACAGACGAGGAAAGAAGAGACAGAGGAAGAAAGCTATTTATACCAGGAGGCTTTCGGCAAGTAAATATTCAAAAATAAATGGTAAACACATGTATGACCTTGGGCTTCTTCTGCTAGGTAAGCACTTTATTACCACCCAAGGTACAGCTACAGCCCACTATGTGTACTCGGAATTTTAAAATCTTATGTACATTTTAATTTGATATAGCTATTTTGTTATAAACACTATGGTTTTGTTTATTTGTTTGTTTGCTTTTCCTTTTTTTCCCCTTTTTTTGAGAAGGATGAATTTATGTTAGATGTATTCTTTTTTTCCCACTTTGGGCCTCAGATAACAAAGAAAGACACAAGATACTTTGAAGCATAAACAAATGGGATAAGGAAATTTAAGCATGGCCTTTTGTACTAAGAGCTGCATATGATGTTTTGGTATACTATACTGGTTTGATATAATAAGTGAACATATGAAAATAACCAACATGTCTACAGTCCTAGTCAGCATGTCTAAGCAGGCCTTCCTACTCCATCTTTTCAGCAGAGATAACGACTGAATGACCATCCATTTTGGGCCATTTTAGCAAGTCCAAGATGATTAGCAGACAACATCTGGTAGTGTTTGAGTGATACACCCAACAAGTCAGAGGTGCTGATACACAACAGTAAATGCTGGGCAACATCTTTAGGTGGCCATTTGATTCAATGCCTAAGTCTGAGACATGAAATGTCCTTAGTACTGCTCTATACTTAATTGTCCTTATTTTAGGAAAGGACATGACATATACAAGTGGCTCAAGACCCAGATCTGATAGCAAAAAGGGTGATGCTTCCTTTACCCAGGGCTCTCCTAGTACAGCACTGCTGAGGTAAGGCTCTGGCTATATGCTTTAGGATGGTGACGTAGCTGACATAAGGCAGCGTGAGGGGTTCTGCCCTGACCTCCCATTGTGAGCAACTGTTACAATACTGCTTCTCTCTGCAGGTCACTCATACTATGGCACTCTTGGAAATATGTGGCTGGAGACTAACACTGGAACTAAAGAGTTAGGAGGCAGCTGAGCTACTATAAGCAAGAGACGTTTATGGAGGTGGACACTGGGTGCACATGGCCCTGAAGGCAAGAACTTAGGAGAGTAATTTTCAAGCTGTGAGACCACCAAGGACCTCCCCCCCTCCTAGAGGAGCCTGAGGGTGGGGAAGGGCTCTATCACTGATGGCATCGATCAATGATAATAGCAGAATTGGACTGGAAGATGAACCACTGGGTCTTTGTCTTACATACTCGGCTTCTGTGTGGCCCATTAAGTTTCCAGGTAGGATTCCATTTTTCTAAGTGTTTCATTGATAACAAGAAGTTAGAAAACCATCAAAAGATGATCACATTAAAACCAGAAGAAATGACATTAAATGGCTGAGTGCCAAAAGCTATTTTTCCATAAAATGACAGACAAGACTTAGGAATTGGGGGGGAGGGGGCTGAGTAGGAGTGACGGGTTCTAAAACATTCTTAGTATTAAAAACAACAAACAACAAACAAATAACAAATACAACTCTTTGCACCTAAAGAGAAGGGAGACACCAGGAATGAGTGTGGTGGTTTTTAAAAAGATGTTCTCCTTGAAATTCCGACACTGATAACACTCTACTTACAGCCAGATTAATTCTCCTTCCATCTATTCTACAATATCATACTTTCACCAAAGAGCTACATGACTTACAAAGCTAGAAATCTGGCTGATGTGGAACTCAGCTATCAGTTCTGCTTTAAGACTGCCACACACACAAGAACCCACACATAGTGCCTGTGACGTATACTATTTGATGGAGCTACCCAGTTCTTTGTTGAGTTGCCCTGCGCACTGTATGATGTTTAGATAGTAGTGTCCCATGCTTCTACCCACCAGATGCTAATGGCCTCCTTGAAAAGCATTTCTAAATTAAAATATTAATTCAGTTAAAAATCTTTAATGGTATAAAGTAAACTAAGACCTTCACCAAAAGGAAACACAGATACTTTTGAGTAGGAATGAGGAATTCCCTGTGATCATTATAATCTTTCAATTGAAAAGTTTGCATATATTTTAATATGAAATATGTATTTAAAAGTACTTGGGCCAACACAAAAAAAGGCTCCATGTTTTTATGTGCTTTTTTTGTTGTTGTTGTGTGGGAATTTTGTCTTATTTGTTTTGATTTTTTTTTGAGAGAGAGAGAGAGAGAGAAACATGAAATTGAGTGGGTAAGGAGGTAGGGGAAGACAGAGGAGTGGGGGAGGGAATGACAAAAATATAGTGTATAAAATTTTAAATAATCAAAAGTTTGATATGAGATTTATGAAACATATACCCCTTGTTGAAATAATCCTTGTATCACTGATTTCTCCATTTTTGAATTTTCATCCATAGTTGAAACCAAAGGAGCAATTTGTTCCTGTGCAAATTTTTTTACTGCAAGGGAGGAAAAACGAATTACTGGTAAGTCTATGTTTAAGTAGATTAACGTGGACATCTTTAAGTAAACAATTCATTAACAATTTGTTGATAAACACCTTTTTAACCAATAAATTAAAATACACATGGCTATATTTAGTCTATCAAAATAGAAATTACAACTTCCTTCTCTAAATCCAGAAAAAAGCAACCTCCTAATCCCCTTTGGAGCAAAAATATAATGTGAAAGGCATAAAATGAAAACTGAAAAGCTTATTCTCCTATCCTGGATTTTTAGTTCATATCCCCAAAGGTAACTAATTTTAAACTCCCATACTCCTTCTGGAAGCTTCCCTTCAAAGTCCTCTATGTGTCTCTGCCCAGATGTTCTTCCTATCAGTTTACTTCTATTACATAAAGCAACCATAAGGCACACAGTCAACCTTCTCTCTACTTCCCTGTCCCCTCTTATTCTTTTTATTATTTTTTTGAGACAGAATTTCACTGTGTAGCCCTGGGTAGCCTGGAACTTACTATGAGACCAGGCTGGTCTTGAACTCACAAAGATCTGTCTTCTTCTGGCTTTGGAGTGCTGGAATTAAAGGCGTGTACCATCATGCCAGATGACTATTGTCTCCCTACATGATTTATCTTTCTACACCAGCACATCCCATCTAACAAGGACCTTTTTATAGCTGCATGGTCACACACAGGAAGGTATCTCTACCTCAGTATTAAGTATGCTCTGGGGCAGGCAAGTCTTTGTTGTGGAGATGCTTTCCCTGTGCACTGCAGGATGGTGAGCATCATGTCCTCCCTCCAGCGCTACATGAGAAACTGGTAATCTGGGAAGAACTGGAGAGTCAGGGACTAGAACTGGGGAAGCCTTAACTCAGAACCTAGCCTTCTATTCTGCTGTTGTTTTTATACTACTTTTTTTTTCCCAGAAAATTATGTGAAATTTTGATTTTATATGACTCTAAATCCCAGCTACTTTGGAGGCTGAGACAAGAAGGTTACTTGAGCCCAGGGCATTGAGACCATCGTAGGCAACACAGAAAGATCATGTCTCAGAAAGAAACAAACCCCCTTCAAGGCCCGAAACAGAACAACAACAACACAGATGAACAGATCTTCTAGGCTGCTTTGTGTCACTTTACACTGGAGGCCCAACTCATGACCAGAGGAGCAACAGGATAAAGTTGAGAAATGTACTGACCTGCTTTCTTCATCATCATTTCTTCATCAGTAAATGTCTGTAGAGGTGCAAAGGGTAGTGTGTTGTTTGTTGTACTGAGTAGAGCTCCTGGCTGCGAGGATTTTAGGGCACGAGGAGGCATTTTCCAAGAAGACAAGCAAGTCGGGAAGTTTCTTCTTAGCTTTAAGAACAGCCCCGATTGAAGATGGGTCATACACACAAAAGGAAACAATTTGAACATTAGCTTCTTTGAGAATAACTATGTCACCCATTCTTAAGATTTACTTATATGCGGACACATATATACGTCCGTGTGCCAGTGCTAGTGGAAGAGAGCATTGGGTCCCCTGGAACTGGAGATTTAGATGGCTGTGATCCACATGATATAGGTGCTGGGAACCAAACCTGGGTCCTCTGCAAGAACAGTCCCCATTACTTATTTTTATATCCCATGCCCATATTTTAAAATAAGTGAGTTTAACTTAGTACATTTTAAAATTCACTGTCTTTTAAATACAGTGAAAATTCACTGAATATTGTATGGTATCTCCTTTATCCAGCAATGAGCTACTTTAAATAAACAAACTCTCTAATTAACGGTTCGTTTTTATTATTTTTAATTCTGTGTATGTATGTAGTCTGTGTGCAGGTATGTGCACATAAGGGCCAGTGCCTACATAGACCAAAGATATCAGATCTCCTTGGCGCTAGAGTTACAGGCAATCGTGAGCCAGCTGATGTGGCTGCTGGCAATTGAATTTGGATCCTCTGAAAATGAAAAGCAGCTGTCTCTCTCTCTCCTCTGTCAGTTTGTCTGCCTCCCTCCCTCCTCCACCTCCCTTCCTCTGTCTAGCATTTCTATATAAAGCTCAAGCTATCCTGGAACTCTCTATTCAGAACAGGCTGGCCTCAAAACTCACAGAGATGCCTCTGCCTCTCCCTCCGGGACTCAAGGTGTGTACCACTATACCCAGCTTCCAGGGTAAGTCCTTAAAATTGAGCCATCTCTCCAGCCATCTCTAGTTAACTTTTAACCACCAAGGAGACAAGTTTCTACACAGAAATCATTCCCTAAACACATTTCTCGTTTCACCAACTCCTTGACTAGACATACAATACTCCCATTGTTTATGACTAACCTCTGTCAAGGAGGGGAGACAATCCAGTATAAAGGTTAAGGAAACAAGCTTTGGAGTCTAAAAGAACTAGTCTTAAATGCTAACATTGGATACATAATAGCTATGTCATTTTGGCAAATGATTTCATTGTTTTTGGAGGATGTGGAGGTTTGAATAAGAATGCTTAGTCACCAGGGAGTGGAAGTGATTGGAAGGACTGGGAGGTGTGGCCTTGTGGGAGGAAGTGTGCCACTGGGGATGGGCTTTCAGGTTTCAAAAGCCCATGTCAGGCCCAGGCTCTCTCGCTCTGCTTGCAGATCAGAATGTAACACTCAACTGCTTCTGGAACGTTACACCTGCCTGCCTGCCTGCCGCTATGTTCCCTGCCAAGATGATTGTGAACAAAGCTTCTGAAACTGTAAGCAAGCCCTCAGTTAAATGCTTTGTTTTATAAGAGCTGTCTTGGTCATGGTGTCTCTTCACAGCAATAGAAAGGTGACAAAGACAGAGGAGTACAAGTGCTTTTTTAATCTCTCAGTTAAAATTTCTCATTGTCTTAGTTTCTATACCCATAAAATGCAGATAATTTCTTGGTGTCCTGTGCGAATTAAAACAACAACAACAACAACAACACACACACACACACACACACACACACACACACACACACACACGGCTTAGCACAGTTCTCCATTTAGCAGAAGCTTAATAAATATTCATGACTATTTCCACTCACAACTACTTAGAATACAGTTCTGTGGTGGCAGTGCTATCAGAGATGGTAGTAAGAATACAAACTGTTTGCTTTCCATCTGTGGGCTTCTTTGTTGGAGTACTTGGTCCAACCCCTTAACAAATGTGGTATCACTACAGTGACACGTGTTCTCTTAATGTTTTGTTCCTACATTGACTAGCCCAGGAAAAAGACACAGAGCCAGCATGTTTGAAACCATCATCAATCTTTGCTAAATGTCACTGAATCTTTGCAATTGTGTGCTGAAGTGCAAACATAGTCTGCTGTGGAGTCATCTGGGCAATAAAACCACCAGCCAGGGAAGAAAAATATGTGTCACCACTTTTTTTTTTCCTAGTTCATTATTTTGTTGTTTTCAGAATTAGAAGACAGAGAGTTTAGAGCAAAGCTGTCCGAATAACCCCTTTTGTCATTAAAACCAGATTTTTAACAAGAATTTTAGACCAGGGAGAAGAATGGGGGGAGGGCATTATTTTCCTCTTGATGAGATAGACAAGAAGAGGAAAGGAGAAATGCAAAGGGACTACAGATGGAAGGAAGGCTGTGAAATAGCAAGTGGCAGCAGCTGCTTCAAGGAATGAGGGACGGGTGGGGAGAGGTGGAAATATGAACATGGAAGAGAAATAAATACAGGGGCAATTTTGCTCAGTGCTGGTGATGGAGTCTTGGATTGTGCTCTCGATATATAGTCTAAAGAATGAAAGAATGGACCAACTACCTTCATAAACTGCCTGTGAAACTTGCCTATCCATTTCAAAGCCTGCAATACACTGGCCTACATTTCTCATCTCTAAGGGAAGTTATTTACTTCACTAAGCCCACTACAGAATTCTTTCTGTCTCTTAGTCAATATATCACCTTTGTACCTAAGTTGATCTTTAAAAGAAACCCTACTGCTGAGAAACTTAAGAAGCCAGTGGGCCTTACGATAATACCTATTTTTCCTGCTGACACAAGTGTGAGCCCCCTAGTCTCAATATTACTACTGACAAAACATATGCCAGTTCCACCCACAACATTTGCTTCAGATTTGGAGGACATAACAGAGGCAAATGAACTTTTAGAAAGTTCAAGATGGTACACAATCATAAGGTAGGTTACTGAAGATGCTCATCATAAAATATTAAGACTAAATGCTATGAATGGAATCCATTTCTAGCCAAAGCATCAAGAGAGATTACTTATGCCTCTTGGTAGATGATAATAAAGGAAAGGAAATGTGCCCTCCTCTTGCCTTCAACTGCACAGCTAGAATTTCATTGTTGATTTTTCTAATGCTTTAGCCTTGACCGTGGCCATTGCAGTTTTGGTGTCCACCCCATCAAACTGATTTTCTGCAGTTATAACCCATTGTACCACATCATCACATTTTTTTGTACAGAGCAGCAATTGCTACTTGAATGGAGTAATGGTTATTTATGCCTTGCCAAATCCTTTCCTTAGTTCCAGTCTGATCTGTTTCTACTCAGCTGACCAGAGAATTCTAACGTACTACAGTGAGAATGTTCGAGCCCATGAACTTGAGTAGGGTTGGGGAATTATATATTTATTTCACTAACCTCTAACAAAAATATAGCATTAAAAATTATGAATGTGGGCAACACATTTTGGTAATACTAGCAAAAAATGTGATTCTGCCAAAAGAAATCACAGCCATTTTTATATCACACTGATTTAGTGCCAATATCTTGAAATATATTTTTGTTCATCACTATGGCAAAATTACAGTGGCTATTAGAACCACTGCCAAGCTTTATTTAAAAAGCATATACTGCTCAATCACATTAAGACATTTTATAACTATTTCACTATAATTGATTTCCTTTATAATGCTGTATCTTTTATTTTATGCATTTTAAACATTTTGAGGAAAGGTCTATAAACTTTAACTACACTGCTACATATGCTGCACTCAAAGTACTGAAAAGTTACAAACGCTTGACTGTAGAATGTTCTGGCAAATCTGTTGCTATTCTTGTTACATTGAGCCACTGTGTTATTTATGACCCCCTTCCCACCATGCTTTAGCATAATGAAGTGTTGTTTTAAATGTTTCTATAGTGTTTCATGTCTAACTGCATTTATAGCCCAGGAAAGGCAGAGAACACATTACAGAAGTCATGCTGACCTACAAAGACTCAGTCAGACTTGCAAAAGGAGAGATTTCAATACACATAGTTGCATTTTGCCCTAAAGCCCCATAGCCATTGTTTTTCTGCCCTGCATACTAGCTTGGTTCCTTGTTCTTTGAGACAGATCCAGATATGTATCTGTGTATACTACTTGCTGACAGAGGGCAGGAGGAAAGTCTACTTTTCCTGCTGCTGTGGAGAGCATTCTTTTCCCTTTCCTGGATTAAGGGTAACATTGCTTCCCTCCTGAAACTGTTTTCTCATGGTCTCACATTAACCCTCATTAACTACCTGAAACCCCATTGTTCATCTTTGCAAACATTTATTTAACAATACTAGAAACATTCTTGCCCATACCTTCTTCAAAACAAAACAAAAACAAAAACAAAACACAGAAATAAATCATTTTAGGCTGCTAAGAACATATTTTTCCTTTTCCCAGGTCAAAGGCAATTTTCCTTTCTTCACAAAGCTTTGTCTGGAATGCCTTATCACAGAGTTGTGAAAGTTATTTTTCACTGCCTCTCACCCAGTTTCCTTGAGTGAGCACTTTCCAACTGCAAGGTATTAAAACTTAATAGCTATATGATGGTATTAAGATGTGGGCCCCTTAGAAGTGATAAGGCCAAAAGGCCATCCTCTTGTGAATGGAATTAAATCCATTTGTATTAGTTACTTTTCTCATTATTGTTATCACACACCTGTCAAGAAGCAACAGAAGAGATTAGCTCACTGTTTGAAGATACCTTCCATGGTACTGGCAAAGATGTGCTAGTGGGAGTAGATTGTGGTATGGCGACAAAACCATGAAATTGTTTGAGACAGGAAACAAGCAAGCAAGGCTACACACTTCAAGCCCACCCCCAGAGACCCAATTTTTCTAATCACCCTCCAACTCCCAAAGGATCTACAACCTCCCAAAACAGCAACAACAGGTGGAGCCCAAGTATTCAAACACAAGAGACTATGGGACATTTTATATCTAAACCATATTACCCTTATAAAAGAGGCTTTCTACAGCATTCTACTCACTTCCCTTCTGAATTAGTCATGTGAGGTAAAAGTGGTTCTCAGCAAGGAAGACCACACAAGGCAATCTATTCTGTTGGTGTGCTACTTTTGGACTAGGCAGACTTCAAAACTATAAGAGAATAAATGTCTAATATTTATAAATTTCCCACTCTCTGGTACCCTGTTATAAAAGTATAAAACAGATTAAGATGCCATATATATCCCATCCCCGCCCCAAGTCCAGCAGCAGTGAGATCCACTCTGCCCCCTATGTGTGCCATTTTCCAGCCTACAGCTCTGCCTGCATTCCCAGAGGCCTGCTGGCACCAGGAACTACCAGGTGATACCCCTAGACCACAATCCTCTGCCCATAGGGCTATCTGTACTCCCAGAGGCCTGCTGCCATCAGAGACTACCAGGTGAGAGTCCCCCACCACCACCAAATTCCCTGCCTGATGGGTCCCTTGGGTGAACCAAGTAGCAGTGAGCTCCACCCTGTTCCCTGTGTCCTCCATTTCCCAGCCCACAGCTCTGCTTGCATTCCTGGAGGCCTGCCAACATCAGAGACAGTCAGATGGCTAAAGACCAGTATAAGAACACAATAAACACACACACACACACACACACACACACACACACACACACATACTACTACTACTACTACTACTACTACTACTACTACTACTACTACTACTACAACCATCATCAAAATAACAGTAACTAGCAATCACTGGCTATTAATTTCTCTCCACATCAGTAGATTAAACTCCCCAGTAAAAAGACACAGGCTAACAATATGGAGGCAAAACCAGGATTTGTCATTCTGCTGCATACAAGAAACACACCTCAGCAACAAAAAAACAGACATTATCTCAGACTAAAGGGCTAAAAAAAAGATTTCCCAAGCTAACTAGTGTAAGAAGCAAGCTGGAGTAGACATTCTAATATCTAATAAAATAGACTTTTAACCAAAATGTATCAAAGGAGATGGAGAAGGACATTTTAAAAGAAACATTACTGAAGCTTAAATCATAAATCAAATCACACATGTTAATAGTAAGAGACTTCAATACCCTACTCTCACCAATAGACAGGTCATTCAGACATAAACTAAACAGAGAAACAATGAAACTAACAGATGTTATGAATCAAACAGACATAACAGATAGCTACAGAACATTTCACCCAGACACAAAAGAATATATCTTCTTCTCAGCACCTCAAGGAATCATCTCCAAAATTGACCATATACTCAGTCACAAAGCAAGTCTCAAGAGATACAAGAAAATTGAAATACTCCCGTGTATTTTATCAAATCACCATGGACTAGAGCTGGACTTCAACAACAACAGAAACAATAGAAAGGCTACAAACTCATGGAAACTGAACAACTCTTTACTCAGTAACCACTGGGTCAAGGAAGAAAGAAAGAAAAATATTAAAGACTTTCTAGAGTTCAATGAAATTGAATGCACAGCATACCCAAACTTATAGGACACAATGAAACCACTGCTAAGAGTAAAGTTCATAGCACTCAGTGTTTTCATAAAGAACTTGGGGAGAACCCAAACTAATAACTTAACAATGCACCTGAAAGCTCTAGAACAAAAAGAAGCACACATACCCAAGAGAAGTAGATGGCAGGAAATAATTAAACTTAGGGATGAAATCTATTGGCTGTTGGTCTGGTGCTGCTAATGTATTTAAGTGTTAATTGATGCCCCCCACAAAATGTGGCTACACCCCAGATGAGCACATTTCATGTGCACCAAGTGATGCTGTGTAACTTTGCTCCCCAAACATCCCTGATTGGTTAATAAAGTTGCTGACAGCCTGTGCTGAACAGAAGAGAGGTATGTGGGGCTTAGGTTCCTGAGCTTGGGGTCTGGGAAAGACCATGATTTGGGAAGGAAGGAGAGGAAGCAGAAGATGTAGCAGGAGGAGAGGAAACCAGAGAAAAGGAAGTCACCATGGGATAGAATAGGCCACAAGAAGCTTTTTCTGAGAACTGGACTGATGGAACAGAAGAAGCCCAAATGGAACACATGGAAGTATTTGGGATTTTTAATGGGAAGCAGAAAAATAGTTTAGAGGGCTGATATCTGCCCAGCTCTAGTGTGTTAAAGTTTATAAAATAAATTATAGTCTCTCTGTATCAATTATTTGGGAACTAGCCAGAGTAGAGAAACCTTTGAGAGTCTAATATATTTTATACAAAAGAAATGAACAAATTAGAAACAAAGAGAATAGCCGGGCGTGGTGGCAAACACCTTTAATCCCAGCACTCAGGAGGCAGAGGCAGACAGATCTCTGAGTTCGAGGCCAACCTGGTCTACAAAGCAAGTCCAGGACAGCCAAGGCTACACAGAGAGACCCTGTCTCGAAAAACCAAAAAAACAAAAAAACAAAAAAACAACAAACAAACAAACAAACAAAAAAAGAAACAAAGAGAACAATTCAAAGAATCAATGAAACCAAGAGCTGGTTCTTTGAGAAAATCAACAAGATAGACAAACCCTTAGACAAACTAACTAAAAGGCAGAGAGAGAATATTCAAATTAACAAAATCAGAAATGAAAGGGGGGACATAAAAACAGACACTGAGGAAATCCAAAGAATTATTAGGTCTTACTTCAAAAACCTATATGCCACAAAATTGGAAAATCTAAATGAAATGGAAGATTTTTTGATAGATACTATTTACCAAAGTTAAATCAAGATCAGGTAGACAATTTAATTAGACACCCCACCCCCAAAAAAGCCCAGGACAAGATGGTTTTAGTGCAGAATTCTACCAGACCTTCAGAGAAGAGCTAATATCATCACTCCTCAAACTATTCCACAAAACAGAAACAGAAGGAAAATTGCCAAACTCATTCTATAAGGCCACAGTCAACCTGATACCTAAGCCACACAAAGACTCAACAAAGAAAAATTCAGACCAATTTCCTTTATGAACACTGATGCAAAAAACAAACAAACAAACAAAAAAACTCAATAAAATACACACAAACCAAATCCATGAACACATAAAAAACATCCACCAAGATCAAGTAGGCTTCATCCCAGGGATGCAGGGATGGTTCAATATATGAAAATCCATCAACGTAATCCACCATATAGACAAACTGAAAGAAGAAAAAAAACCCCACATGATCACATCATTAGCACTGAAAAAGCCTTTGACAAAAATCCAACACCTCTTCATGTTAAAAGTCATGTAGAAATCAGGGATACAATGCACAAACCTAAACACAATAAAGGCAATATACAATAAGCCAATAGCCAGCATTAAATTAAATGGAGAGAAATTTAACCAATTCCACTAAAATCAGAGACAAGACAAGGCTGCCCACTCTCTTTGTATCTATTCAACATAGTACTTGAAGTTTTAGCTAGAGCAATAAGACAATGAAAGGAGAACAGAGGGATACAAATTGAAAAGGAAGAAGTCAAAATATTGCTATTTGCAGATGATAAGATAGTATACATAATTGACCCTTAAAATTCTGCCAGGGAACTCTCATGGCTGATAAATACCTTCAGCAAAGTGGCTAGATACAAAATTAGTTTAAAAAAATCAATAGCCCTTCTTTATACAAATAATTAACAGTCTAAAGAAGAAATTAGGGAAGCAACTCCCTTCACAATAGCCATGAATAATATATAATATCTTGGTGTAATTCTAACCAAGCAAGTCAAAGACCTGTATGACAAGAACTTCAAGTCTTTGGAGAAAAAAAATTGAAGACAATATCAGAAGATGGAAGATGTCCCATGCTCATGGATCAGTAGGATTAACATAGTAATAATGGCCATCTTACCAAAAGCAATACACAGATTCAATGCAATTTCTATCAAAATTCCAACACAATTCTTTAGACACTGAAAAGACAATTCTCAACTTCATATGGAAAAACAAAAAACCTAGGATTGCTAAAACAATCCTGTACAATAAAAGAACTTCTAGAGGTATTGCCATCCCTGATCTCAAGCTGTACGATAGTAATTAAAATGGCACGGAATTGGCATAAAAACAAGCAGATTGATCAATGGAATTGAATTGGAGACCTAGAAGTAAACCTACACACCTATGGACACTTGATTTTTTACAAAGAAGCTAAATTATACAATGGGAAAAAAAGAAAGCATCTTCAACAAATGGTGCTGGTCTAACTGGATGTCTACATGTAGAAGAATGAAAATAGATTCATATCTATCACCTTGCACAAAACTCAAGTCCAAGTGGATCAAAGACTTCAACATAAAACCAGATATACTAAATCTGTTAGAAGAAAAAGTGGGGAAGAACCTTGAACTCATTGGCACAGGAGACAACTTCCTGAACAGAACATCACCAGTTCAAGCACTAAGATCAACAGCTGATAAATGGGACCTCACAAAACTGAGAAGCTTCTGTCAGGCAAAGGACACCATCAAAAAAAGACAGAACAGCAGCCTACATAATGGGAAAAGATCTTCACCAGCCCTACATCAGACAGAGGGTTGATATCCCAATTTTTTTTTTAAAGTACACAAGAAATTAGATAGTAACAAACCAAACCCAATTTTAAAATGGTATAAAGAGCTAAACAGAGAATCTCAACAGAGGGCTCGCTAAGAGTCAATAAACACTTTAAAAATGTTTAACATATTTAGTCATCAGGGAGGGAAATGCAAATCAAACTTACTCAGATTCTATCTTACGCCCATTAGAATGACTAGGATCAAAAGCTTAAGTGACAGCTCTGGCTGGAAAGGATGTGGAGCAAGGGGACCCCTCCTTCATTGCTGGGAGGAGTGCAAACTTGTACAACCACTTTGGAAATCAGTTTGATAGTTTCTCACAAAATTGGGAATAGTTCTACCTCAAGGCCCAACTATACCTGGGCATATACCCAAAAACAGGTCCCCTTCTTTCTTAAAAAAAAAGAAATTATATCATGAAGATCCAGAAATAAATCCACACACATATGGACACTTGGGTTTTTGTTTGTTTGTTTGTTTGTTTTTGTTTTTTACAAAGAAGCCAAATCTATTCAACGGAAAAAGAATAGCATCTTCAGCAAATGGTGCTGGTCTAACTGGATGTCTACATGTAGAAAAATGCAAGTAGATCTATATTTACCACCATGCACAAAACTTGAGTGTAAATGGATTAAAACATAAAACCAGAGACACTAAATCTGTTAGAAGAAAAATTGGAGAAGAGCCTGGAACTCATTGGTATAGGAGGTAACTTCCTGAACAGAACTCCAACAGCCCAGGCTGAAAGGTCAACAATTAATAAATTGACCTCATGAGGTTGAGGAGCTTCTATAAGGCAGAAAACACTGTCAACAGAACAAAGCAACAGCCTACAGACTGGGAAAAGATCATCACCAACCCTACATCTGACAAAGGACTAATATTCAAAATATATAAAGAGCTCAAGAAATTAAACACCACCAAACCATATAACCCAATTAAGAAATGGGGCTCAGAACTAAGCAAAGAATTCTCAACAGAGGAATATCAAATGGTCGAGAAACACTTAAAGAAATGTTTAATGTCTTTAGTCATCAGAGAAATGCAAATCAAAATGACTCTGAGATTCTATCGTACACCCACCAGAATGGCTAAGATCAAAAACTCAAGTGACAGCATAAGCTGGCAAGGATGTGGAGAAAGTGGAACACTCCTTCATTGCTGGTGGGAGTGCAAACTTGTACAACCACTTTGGAACTCAATCTGGTGCTTTCTCAGAAAACTGGGAATAGTGCTACCTCAAGACCCAGTCATTTCACTCCTTGGAATATACCCAGAAGATGCTCTACCATGTTCGTAGCAGTCTTATTTGTAATAGCCAGAACCTGGAAACAACCTAGATGTCCCTCAGTCAAAGACTGGATAAAGAAAATGTGGTACATTTACACTATGCAATACTACTCACCTATTAAAACCAAGGAAATCCTGAAATTTACAGGCAAATGGATGGAACTAGAAATGTTCATCCTGAGTGAGTTAACCCAGACCCAGAAAGATACACATGGTATATATTTTACTTACAATTGGACACTAGCCCAACAGAGATGTCCCCTGAAAGTCTTCACTTAGCAGGAGATTAGGATAGATACTGGGACTTCCTATTGGGAATCCAGGTGAGAGAGGTATGGGAGAATGGGGAAATAGAAGGACCCAGAAAGTCCTAGAAACCCACAAGAAGAACATCATGATGGGCAGATCTAGACCCAGGGGGGTGGGAGGGTCTGCTCAAATTACTGTACCAACCAAGGACAATGCATGCAGTAAACCTAGAACCCTTATCCAGATCTAGCCAATGGTCAGCACATCTCCACAGTTGTGTGGGGAGCAGGGACTGACTCTGATATGAACTCTGGTCCCCCCTATTTGACTACTTTCCCTGGGTGGGGAGACCTAGTGCCACTCAGAAGAGGAGTAAGAAGACTACCAGGATGAGACCTGATATGCTGTGATCTTATGGTGGGGGAGGAGGTCCCCTTCTGTCACAGACCTAGAGGAGGGGAATAGGATGAAAGAAGGCAGTGGGGGGCAGCAGACAGGAAGATACAAGTAAGGGGATAACAATTGAGATGTAATCTGAATAAATTTCTTAAAAAAAAATAAAGAAACTACTTAAGGTGTAAATAAAAGGCTGGAAATAGGTTTTAGGTAAGAGTTCAAGATAACATCTAAGGGCCTTTTCTTGGATTTCTTATAGCTACATATAATTAAAAGAAATAAACTAGTTTATTATGGAAACGTTTACTAATAACTGACTTTCCTGCTA
The DNA here is from genome assembly GCF_964271855.1 of Acomys minous. Lineage (NCBI taxonomy): Eukaryota > Metazoa > Chordata > Mammalia > Rodentia > Muridae > Acomys > Acomys minous. The sequence continues at coordinate 67,527,018 of NC_140484.1, forward strand.
TGTCTGGGTCCTTTCTCCTGAAGGTCAGAGAGTGGTGACTTTCCCTGAGAATGCCTTATCTGAACTTACTTAGGTAAGTTCCTCCAGAAAGCAAGTAATATCCTCAACTTCAAGGATGGTTAACTACAGGATAAGAGCAGTGACTAGTATTCTACTGCAGGCCATTGTCTGTCCTTGGGCCCGTTCATGTCTCCTAAAAAAGTCAGTGACATATCTCTCCTTTTCTTATCGGCAACTTTGATTTCTGCACTCTTGGGATCTGTGGCCTGAAAATACTAATTGGAAATGTTGCAGAAACACATCATGTGCAGTTTTAAATTGCAAACCATACAGAGTACATGAGGAAGCCTTATTCTTCTTATTCTGTCCAGCTGGCCCATTGCATGGACAGCCAGGTTATCAAACAGACTGTTGCAGTTGTTTTGTACAGTTCAGAGACTAATTTACAAAAGCTGTACTTTTGGTCTTGAATGAGTAAGTTTATTAAGTATATTGCAACAGGTAAAAGAATAAATAGTGAGTAGCAGATAATTAAACAGATGGCAAAACATTACCAAACTGGGTACTCACAGTAGCCCAATTTAGAAAGCAAACAAACAAACAAAAAAGTACTGTCAGCAAGTCAGGTGGCTTACAAACACCTACCAGTCACAACAGGAGAATCCCTTAAAACAGTCAGCTCTAATTCCACATTGAGAGTTTTGGGCAAAGGTTTCCAAATAAAATAACAGTTAGCAAGCTGCAGATAGATAACATCAAATCAAGTGTTTACAAGCATCCAGCAGAAATCAGTGGGGGAAGGTGGGGCAGGCAGCTGGAGTCCTCCAAAGAGACACTCCTCCACCGTCTCTCCATGGATGGGCTTCTTCCTATTCCATACTTTTATACTATAGCATAAGCAACAGTAACCTAGGTTGGAAACAGCTTATCTGCTAGCTGTTCTCAAGGACAGAACATGTTTGCTTTAGGGCTGTTCTGTTTTTCCCTCTCTCTGTTACAGAGGTGGTGGGAGGCAACCTCACGTCCAGAGCCAGCCTCTCAGCAAGCACAATTAGCACATCCGACAATTTACCAATATAATGTGAACCACATTCAAATGACTTACTTTGTTTATCCTGGCTCCAAAGCTTGAAAGAAGTCAGGCAGGCAGTTTGAATGTGCCAAAGAAAGCAGTATTTCCTTTGAATGAAAAGGTTATAGTTCTTTCTTATCTTAATAAGGAAAGAAAACCAAAACCAACTGAATGTTGAGGTTGCTAGGATCTACAAAAAGAACAAATAAGCCACGAAACTGTGCAGAAGCATATAGAAATTCGTTCTTGTTTCACTTAGCACCTCAAGCTACAACAGCGGTGGGCAGAGAGTGACACGTGTGGCAGGTACTTAAGATATAGGAAGGGCATTACAAGCTTCCCACAGAATAACCACCTGCAGGTTCAAGTGTCCATTGGGCAGTTAGAAAAATACCCCTCGCAGATGGAGTCTTCTAAAATTTCAAGCATCTTCCACTTCCTCCCCTGGGAAGAAGGGATAACTGAGGGAAGCCCCAAAAAAGCCTTCCAGCTTCAGTTGTTTTTAGTTGACTATAAAAACATCACTAACTTTGGAGGTTACACAGCTAAGCAATACATTATCAGTTTCCCACCAGCTTTGCTCTAGATGACACCTCTGACTGAGACTACTCAGTAGGTTAGCAGTGTTGTGGGGTTTTCTTTGGTTGTTTTTGTTTTGTGAAAAGCTGCTTTTTCTTTTTCTTCTTGAGAAGAGGAATCATAAAGACATGAACTTAGTAACTAGCAACTTACTCCTGATTTTTTTTGTTGTGTTTTGTTTTTCAAGACAAGGTCTCTCTGTGTTAGCCTTGGCTGTCCTGGACTTACTTTGTAGACCAGTCTGGCCTCCGAACTCACAGCAATCCACCTGCCTCTGCCTCCCGAGTGCTGGGATTAAAGGCATTCATCACCACGCCTGGCTCTTACTCCTGATTTTTAAAAGGTAGAACATTGACAAAATTTTTATAACATCTAAATGTGGATCATTTAACACAAAGCATATAATTTGCTGCTCTATATTTTTAAATTAAAGACAGACATATAGGAAATATTTGGTTTGTAGGGAACTGTGTTTATCTAAACAAGGGTGCCTATCTACAGCCTGAGACACGTGCAGCCCAAAATGACTATGAATGCTGCTCAATACCAAAATCAAGTACTTACTCAAAACGTTATGAGATTTATGCACACACAAACACACACACATGCGCGTGCATTTGTATGCACAGCTTATTTTTATTTTTAAATTATGTGTACATGTATATGTCTATGCACGCCTGGCTAGAGATTTAACCCAGGTCCTCTGTAAAAACAGAGGTGCTCTCAACCAATGAGCACCTCTCCAGTCCTACCATACGTGTTTTTGCAATATTTTTTTTGAACTTCATAACTCTTGAAAATGAATGTTGTAGATGATAATGTCATATCACAATGTCATGCAAAATAAATTTATGCTTTTGCAACTGCAGGCCACAGGTTGGACACCTCTGGATTTAATGGATGGCCCAAGGCATTTTTTTTTTTTTTTGTACAATGTAGCCTAGAGAAGCCATAAATTTGGTTACAGCTCATCTAAAGAATTACAGTCCAGGGCTGGAGAGATGGCTCAGAGGTTAAGAGCACTGTCTGTTCTTCCAGAGGTCCTGAGTTCAATTCCCAACAACCACATGGTGACTCACAACCACCTATAATGAGATCTGGTGCCCTCTTCTGGCCTGCAGATGTATATGCAGGCAGAGCACTGTATACATAGTAATAAAATTCTTTAAAAAAAAAAAAGAATTACAGTACATAGTAAACAAAGGTTCGTTGTTATGATAAAGACGTTCTGATGTGAAAGAAGAAAGGCATCCTGAGAGATGGAGACAGCTGTCAAGCCTGGAAATATCTGAGCACAGTGTTTCTGCTCACTGAGGTCTCTGCAGCCCTTTCCTAATAAAAGTCTTTTCACATACCTGTTTTCCCTAAAACAGGGCTCTGAGATAATAGTCTGTCTTCTCAAAGTACCAGCCTTTGAAACCTGAGTTACTGGCTTCTCACTATCCTGACTCCCTCTTGTTTGTAATAAACTTGTATGCCTCTTGTGTTGTTAATCTCTTGTCTATGTCAGAAGGCTCAATCACCAAGCATTCAGAGGGTGAAAAAAGAAGCCCCCTTTGCCTCCACACCGCTTGAGTGAACATACATATCACTTGGGGAGCTAAAGACAAACGAGCTACCTGAACCCCATCATAATGTTTGGGCTTCCTTATATGCAAAAGTTCTCCCAGATAACTAATATGAACCCTGTCTAAAATTTGTGAGGTTTTTGCCTTGGTCTGGCCAAACCTTAGGTTAGGTTTTCACACTGTCTTACAATCACTTGTGTGATTCCTTGTCAGATCCAGTTTTAGCAAAAGCACTCTGCTAAGCCAGTTCAGTCAGAACCCCGCTCTGTTTCATCACCTTTGATATCTGAACAAGACCCTCCTCCACTCCTTATCAGTTCAGTCAGAACCCTGCTTGATGTTTCATCACCTTTGATATCTGAGCAAGGTCCTCCTCCACTCCTTATCAGGGTATGTCTGATCACTCTGGCCTGTTGTTAACAAAAATCATACCATACCAATTTAGTCATTATCCCTCCTATGCCTGCTGTTTCCTCTGTCACTTTCTACCTATAGACCACATTATCAGAATGTCTGAAATAAAATACTAGTGACATCAAATGGCCAGGGTAATGAGAAAATGAAACCCACAATTGATAGTGGGAATATAAACTTGTTTGGATGCCCTAGAAAACAGTTTAGCAATCCGTAGAAGTGTGCACATATCATATGAGCCAGCAGTAGCACCTTTGAACACACAAATACACACACACACACACACACACACACACACACACACACACACACATACCGGACATCCAATGGAAGTCTGAGAATCAATCCTCCCTAGGATAAGGTATGTGGTGGTGGGGGTGGGACACAAGGCAAGGGGACTAGGGGGGAGGGGCAGGACAGACACACAACAGTATTCTTAACTAAAGTATAAAGAAGGAAGTAGACATGAGTTCCATAAAAAATACAAATCCTGACAATAGAGATGGCTCAGTTGCTAGAGGCACACAGTGCCAAGCCTGATGACCCATGTCTGATTGCTGAGACCCATAGCATTGAAGGAGAAAACTGACTTCTGGAAACACAAATACATTTCTGTAGGGGGCCAGGCATGGTGGCACACGCCTTTAATCCCAGCACTCAGAGGCAGAGGCAGGCAGATCTCTATGAGTTCGAGGCCAGCCTAGTCTACAAAGTAAGTCCAGGACAGCCAAGGCTACACAGAGAAACCCTGTCTCGAAAAAACAAAACAAAACAAAATAAAAGGCTTTGGGCTGGCAAGATGGCTCAGTGGGTAAAGGTGCTTGCTGCACAAGTATAGCAACCTAAGTTTGATTCCCAGAACCTATAAGACAGGAGAAACTTCCACATGCATGCCCACACAAACATCACACATTCACACACAATAATTAATTTTAATAATAAAAAGGTATTTTTATTAGGTTTTTGCTTTTGTTTTTGTTTTTTTGTTTTATTTGAGACAGGAACTCACTAACTAGCTTTGGCTGGCCTGAAGCTTACTATGTAGACTAAACTGGCTTTGAACTTACAGCAATCCCCCTGCCTATGTCTCTCCAATACTGGAATTAGAGGTATGTACCATCATGTCTGGCTATAAGAAGCGTTTTGATGATGCTTGCATAAATAAATGTCAGTGGTCTTTTCATTTTCTTCAGGGCCATAAAGCTCTATAGAAGAGAGGATTAATGGCAGTCACATTTTCAAGAAGTTGATAGTTCTTTTTGGGCAAGGGAATCTCCTAGAGAAGTTAGCTTGCAAATTTCAGATGTCTTCAGCTTAAAAAAAAAAAGGCTAGGTTGGTGGTACATTTATTTAATATCAGCGCTTGAAAGCAGAGGCAGGTGAGTTCAAAGTAGCCTGGTCTACAGGATAAGTCACAGGCCAGCCAGAGCTCTATAGTAAGACTGTCTCAAAGAGGAGGGAAAATCACTCTATAAATGCTGTGCGTTCAGATAGATCCTAACCACAGCAGACATGTACCACAGGTGACTAACCCTTCACAACTAAGGGCATATGAACTGTTTCCCCTTCTGGATGCTATGACTATTTGTGTGCAGGTTTAGAACTCATATTTTTCATATTGTACACATGACATTTTCCTATACACTCAGCAGCATTGTCATACAGCACCAAGATCAATCTGTATTTCCACATTTTATGCCCTAATTCCAATTCCTCCTTCATATGACCACTCTTGTGCTTTAGGGCCATTATTAAGTAAAACATGGGTTTATCCAAACATAAGCTCTATAATGCAAAAGTCAGATTTAATGGATGGGTAGCATATACTTCATGCATACAGCTAGCTGGACAAAGGAATAAGTCATGTTCTGGATTGGACAGATTATTATGTTACTCAGAATAATGTGTGATTAAAACTGATGAGTTATTTACTTCTAGAATTTTCCATTTAATAGAGCATAGTTAACTGCAGTTAGCTAAAATTATGGATAGTAAAACTATGAAAAATGGAAAAGCTATTATTTAAGCCTTTAAACAAGTTATTCATTTAACCAGCCACATACTTGCTATTCATACAAAATAAACTTTTCACTACTATTAATCATTAATCTGTCCTTTCTGTTTTGATTCTCAGGGCTAGCCACTGAATATAAAGGGTAGAAGAAAAATATTTTACCCATCTCTTACAATAGAAAACTACGTAGCCCCAAAGTGACCCTGTTACTAAATTATTCCATTTATCCAACATTGTTGAAATAAAATAATACAGGTAGAAAAGAGATTAGCGTTCATAGGTATTAAGGGCCAGGAAAGGGAATAAGGGTGGCGTGAGATTACAAAGGGGCAACAAAGACCTCTGTGTTGCTGGAATGATCTTTAGCTTGACTGTAGTATGGCAAACACAAATAAGGATGCAACAAACTGCACAGAACTAAGCATTACATACATAGGCAAGCTGACTATCTGAAACAGATTGGTGGTCACATTAATTGGTGGATCATAATGTCCTGAATGTGATACTGCTCTACAGTTAGTAAGTAATGTGGGAGCAAACTGGATAAAGAGTTTGTGGGACTCTGTATTTCTTTTCTCTTTTAATTAAAAGTGTGTGTGTGTGTGTGTGTGTGTGTGTGTGTGTGTGTGTGTGTGTGTGTACATGTGTGCCAGTGCCTATAGAGACCAAAAGAGGGTATAAGATTTCTTGAAACTGGAGGTACAGGCTTTGTAAATTGCCCAGCGTGAGTACTGAGAGCCAATCTCAAAAGAGCAGTGGCTATTAACCACTGAGGCATCTCTCTAACCCCATCTATATTTTTATTTTCCCTCCCCATCTTACTCTTCCTCTTTGTCAGGTTATCTCTATGTTGGCTGTTTTAGAACTCACTATATAGACCAGGGTGTCCTCAAACTCAGAGATCTGACTGCCTCTGCCTTTCAAGAGCTGGGATTAAAGCCATGTGAAGTCATGCCTGGATATGTTCTTAAAACTGCACAGAGAGCTACAGAGAGATGAAAAGAAAGTTTTGGTTTTTTTTTTTTTAAAGCATCATGTCTTCAAAAGAAATTAAACAAATCATGGCTCTAAAATTTCCAAGAATTGGTGTGGCTTATGAGAAGTCAGCAATTCAGCAGAACTCCACGGGAAAATTTTACAACATGTATAAGAAGTATTCCAGGATGAAGTAGAAGTAGAGGATGCTATGGCTTAGATGTTAAGTGAAGGCTCTCTTTATCAGCAGCACAGTGTCATGGGAAGGTGGTGGAACCTTTAAGAGTTGGGGACTATGGGTCCCCAGCCCCTTCCTCTTCTCTCTTCCTCTTTCTGGGAAAAGATTAATCCATCGCCACTTGGGATTTCCACAAGACACCTAAAAGAAACAAAGCTGCCTGCTCATAGGCATCTAAAACTGTGCACCTCACCAAAACTCCCTTTAAAAAAAGATAAGTTGATTACCTCAGAATTTGTTAGAGTGACAAGAAGCTACTAATACAAAGGGGGGGGGGTTGGTCCTTCACGGTAATATTTTTATGCAGCAAATGTAAAAGTTTAAAGGCCAAACTCCATTCATTTGCCTGCAAATTTTATGATGGCTGAATAGTACTCCATTTAGAAGATGTACCAAAATATCTTTATCCATTCATCATTTGAGGGACATCCAGTATACAAAAGACAAACAGGCTGAGAAAGAAATTAGGGAAACAACACCCTTCACAATAGCCACAAAAACATAAAGTATCTTGGTATAACTTTAACCAAGCAAGTGAAAGACTTGTATGAAAAAACAAAACAAAACAAAAAACACATCAAGTCTCTGAAGAAAGAAATTGAAGAAGATATCAGAAGATGGAAAGATCTCTCATGCTCGTGGATCTGGAGGGTCAACAAAGTAAAAGTGGCCATGTAACCAAAAGCAGTCTATAGATTTAATGCAATTCTTTTCAAAATACCAACAACAATTCTTTACAGACCTTGAAAGAACAATTCTCAACTTCATATGAAAAACAAAACAAAACAAAACCACAATAGCTAAGACAATCCTGTATAATAAAAGATCTTCTAGAGGATTCTCCATCCCTTATCTCAAGCTCTTCTCTAGAGCAACAGTAATAAAAACTGCATGGTACCGGCATAGAAACAGACTGGTGGATCAATGCAATAGAATTGAAGACCCAGAAGTAAACCCACATACCTATGGACACTTGATTTTTGACAAAGAAGCCAAAACTATACAACGATAAAAAGCATCTTCAATAAATGGTACTGGTTTAACTGTATGTATATGTGTAGAAAAATGCAAATAGGTCCATATTTATCACCCTGCATAAAAATCAAGTCCAAGTGGATCAAAGATCTTAACATAAAAGCAGAAACATTAAATTTATTAGAAGAAAAAGTGGGGAAGACCTTTGAACTCATTGGTACAGGAGACAATTTCCAAAACAGAACACCAACAACTCAGGCTCTAAGATTAACAATTAATAAAAAGGACCTTGGGAAAGTGAAAAGATTCTGTAAAGCAAAGGACATTGTCATTAAACAAAATGACAGCCTATAGACTGGGAAAAGATCTTCATCAACCCTATATCTGACAGAGAGCTAATATCTAATATATATAAAGAACTCGAGAAATTAAACACCAATAAACCAAATAATCTAAATTTAAGTGGGATGCAGAACTAAACAGAATTCTCAACTGAGGAATATTGAATGGCTGAGAAGCACTTAAAGAAATGCTCAATGTCCTTAGCTACTAGTGAAATGCAAATCTAAAGGACTCTCAGAATGGCTAAGATCAAAAACTCAAGTGATAGCACATGCTGGTGAGGATGTGGAGAAAGAACACTCCTCCATTGTTGGTGGGAGTGCTGACTTGTACAACCACTTTGGAAATCAATCTAGCACTTTCTCTGAAAATTGGGAACAGCTCTCTCTCAAGAACCAGCTATACCACTCCTGGGCATACCCAAAAGATGCTCCACCACATAACAAGGACATTTGCTTAACTATGTTCATAGCAGCATTGCTAGTTGTAACAGCCAGAAACTGGAAACAACCCAGATGCCCCTCAAATGATGAATGCATAGAGACATTTTGGTACATCTTCTAAATGGAACACTATTCAGCCATCATAAAATTTGCAGGCAAATGAATGGAGTTTGAAAAGATCGTCCTGAATCAAGTAACCTAGATGCAGAAGGACATGCATGGTACTCACTTGTGAGACTCTGCTGGATAAGGTTGGAGTCTGACTTCTCCAGATACCCATTTTAGGCCATGAATTCGGACTCCCTTTTCTCAGCAGGGTTCTCACTCCACCTGATCTGGTAACCTCAGATTTTGTAAGGAGTGTCACACAGCCCTCAGGGAAGATTACAGGCCTGATCCTTTCCTGATAGGGAACTTGCTCAGCTAGCACAGGGAATTCCTGGAAGCACCCCACCCTATGCTGAGGGGATCCTAGGCTTCAGAAAATGACCTTTAGTCATACCTAGAAGCCATCCCCTCACACATAGGATAATTAGGTACTGTTTTCTCCTTCTTGTGATAAGGCCCCATGTTACTGCATGAGAATGAGGCACTGTACGCCCGTATGTAGATAAAGTATCCTGGCACCTCTAGCACCAGTGAATCAGACACAGTCACCCTCAAACCCCCTCCCCACCGCCCAAGGTTTATAAATAAAGGCTGCTTGGCATGATGGGGTATGCTCTCTTGGTCGCCATTCATCCACCATGATCTTCTGAGACTCCATTTATTCCAGAAGGATCTGCAGCTGAATGAATGGGGTCTTGACTGCCAATTAAGGCTGTCAAAGCAGCTATGGCAGAGCTGCTCTCTCTCTCTGAGGATTAGGGGAGGGTCATGGGGGGGTGGGGGGGTCAGGGGGTAGGACCAGGAGGAGATAAGGGAGGGGGCTATAATTGAGATGTAAAGTGAATAAATAAAAAAATAAATTTAAATTTAAAAAAGGATAACTGCAAGGCTTGTGAAGCTTGTTATTAGACAAATATAAAAGAGTCAATTATTTGGTGATAGCTGGGTTAAGAGAGAAACTGAGAAACAAACACACAGTTTTGTAAAAATAACATTAACATTTTGGTGTACCAAGTGGGGCTGGACTTACATACAAAATAAATCTACAGATGGAGGCTGGGAGGTGGCGGAGCACGTCTTTAATCCCAGGACTTGTGAGGCAGAGGCAGGCAGATCTCTGTGAGTTCTAGGCCATGCTGGTTGAGTTCCAAGATATCTGGGGCTACATAGAGAAACCCTACCTCAAAAAACAAACAAACAAACAAACAACAACAACAACAAAACAAACAAACAAAGCACGGGGATAGATAATCACAGTGTGGTCTTATTTTCTTGCACACCTTACTCAGGTCCTGCGTGGCCTGCAGTCTCCCTTAACTGAAGCACAAGCATAAGGGGAGGAGGGCAACAGAAGGAGGTTTGGTGCTGCTGTTCAGGATGCCTCTTGTTCTATTTAACAACAGCTGTAAAGTGCAGGGGAAAAGTTTTAGTCATGTCTATTTGTGCATGATAAAAAGAAGCTATAAAAGTGCTGTCTTAGTCAATGTTCTAGTGCTGTGAAGAGACACCGTGACCACAACTCTTTTAAAAAGAAAGCATTTAGTTGGGGGCTTGCTTACAGTTTTGGAAGTTTAGTCTATTTTTTATCATGGTGGGACGCATGGCAGCACGCTGGCAAGCATGGTGCTGGAGAAGGAGCTGAGAGTTCTACAAGAGGACCTGCGGGCATCAGGAGAGAGAGCCACTGGGCCTAGCTTGGACATTTGAAAGCCTCAAAGTCCACCTCCAGGGACACATGTCCTCCATCCAGCAAGGCCACACTTCTTAACCCTTCTAAACAGGGCCGCTCCCTGATGACCACGCATTCTCACTCTTATTCAAGCACAAGTGCTTTCTGGAAGGGAAATGGTGAGGTTACCATAGGTATATACTGAAAAATAAACAAACAAACAAACCCTCAGTATGAACGAGTGTTTAATGTTTCAGGGTCTTAGGACATAGCTGTCCCAGGTCAGGGGAAGCTACTGTGCAAAAACTACAGTGTTGTCTTCTGCGCTTCCGACAGCTGAGGGATTTCAAACTTCTACAGAGACCTTACACTACATTTTCATTAAATCAGGACTATTCAGTTGACCATCGGATTGAAGTTCTCCTGTCTCATTTTCTATTTTACCTCTGTCCTTGCATATCCCCGTGCCCCAGATCAGACTCTAGTCTCCCCACTCTGTGTGCTTTCTCCATGAACAGTGACTTCTGCTCTTGCTGTTCTTCAAAGCTACCAACACTGACCTTTTCTCTTCCACAGATCTCTGGCTCTGTGTTTTAGCCTCTAGGAGTTGTTCCTAACAGTGCCTTAGTTTTTTAGGAGAATAGCATTGACTGGTCCAAGGCAAACTTTGGGAGTGCACTGTTAAACTTACTGGACCATTTGAGCTTCCACCGAATGTAAAGGAAACATGTGGTAAGGCTGTATTTGGAACCTATAACCAAGATTGCCCAAGTCTCCTGCAATCTTCTTACCTGATGTCTCCAGTGATGTAATTTATAAATGCACTTATTCAAGACTTTCAGTTTTGGTGACAAAAGTTCATACAACCTCTTCACCAGTGCAACATGACACAGAATAACTTGAATCCATCTTTGAAGGCTATAGTGACTCATATTTGGGTCAGAAAAAAAAACTATCATCTTATTCTCTTTGGAACAAGAACATGGTTTTATCTTAATACCTTACAAGGTTATTCTTAGGAAAAACCCACCTTTCCCCATTCTTATAACCTTAGACAGTTCTATACAATGCTTCTCCAATGGGTGAATTTGTCCCCCCAAAGGAAACTGGAAATTCCTGGAGATATTTTTTAGTAGTTAAAACCCATAGTCTTGGTGTCTTTTGGTGGCACAGGTAACACTAAATATTTTGCAACACAGAGGACCGTTTCCTACAATAAAGAGTGAACTGGCTCTAAGTGCCATATGTGAGAAACCCCCCTCTAGCCCTTAGGAAATAAATGTAGGTCCAAGATAGCTAGCATGCAAGGATCTTGAGAGAAGGTTATAGTTGTCAGAGAGGATTTTTTTTTTATGACTAGTGGTCTTAGAATCAGAGATAAAAAAGGAGTGGAAAGCAGATGTATTTGCATCTGAAAAAAAATCCTGTTATTTCTATACTGATGAAAATAAGTGTTTTCTCCAAGCCCATTTTTAAAAAAAACAAAAACAAAAAGAATGTTAGTTGGGACTATGGGTAATCCTTCTGCCAACAGACACACAGGAAAGGGCAAAATAAATCTATGACTAATATCTACAGTGAGAAGGTTGCTATGTTTGCTAAGGCACAAGTCCTTAACATGATACAGATATGCCACTGGAAAACATTCCATCTCTCTGTAAAATCATCATAGCAGCTATCATTATGTTATTTTTTAATTTTACATCCCTACCACAATTTTCCTTCTTTCCTCTCCTCCTAGATCCTCCTCCGGATATTATGTTTAATCAACCAGAGTATTTCTCTATCTCTATACTTTTATTTCTAGATCTCCTTGGCCTTTTCTCTCTGTCCTTCTGGAGTTTCACCTGAACCTAAGCCACCCCTTCTTTGGATGGTCAGTTCAAGCTCCATCTCCTATAAGCATATCTGCTCATGCTATTTCTTCAACAGTAGCAGTACGCTGCTTTCTAATGTCCTAATATTCACTTTAAAAGAAAACACATATACCCCATTTCCCCAGTTAACAACAGAATTTCACTGGTGTCAACGACCCTGGTGTAAACGTACACATTTACTTAAAGATACCCTGTCCCCTTCCTCTCAATTAACTAAGTCTTCACCACATGCAAGAATCCATTTTAAGTATCTAATATCTAATATCTAACATAAACCACTGTTCTCCTCCTTTGCAGAAATGGAGATGAGAGTGTGGAAGTCACGTTTTAAAGTTATCAGGCTAAGAGGTAAATAGAATTCAAACTCAACCATCCTGATTCCAGAACTTACAATTTGCCCAGCAGTTCTAATCCATCTGCAAGAATGTAAAAGACCAAAGGTAGAGGTGGGCAGAGCCCCCTGCTGGAACCTGAATGTTGTGAGAGCTGGAAGCATTGGGTGTTGCTTCTGAATTCTTCACTTGCAACTGAAACCACTTCCACTGACTTCAGAGGGTTCATAGAAAGAATGAAAAATCACAACATAAAATACTGTCCCAGTCTATAGTAAGCTCTTAACAGATGCCAAAAGCTTTCTGTTTAACTTTGAATAGGAACTAAATTTAGCTCACATTTTCCTACCTTGCTTGTTTGTTTTCTAACTTTTTATTCTTTGTGAGTCTCGCATCACGAGCCCCGATCCCACTCATCGCCCCATCCCCTTGTATCTGCCCTTCACCGTTGCAGAAATAAAATAAAATAAATAAACAAACCAACAAACAAAATTAAGACTGGAAAACGTCTCGCCCGTGGAAGCTGTCGTGTGTCACAGAGTGCTTGTCCCACAGTACTACTCTCCCCTATCTACACGTCTTCACTTGCAAATGCCCATTGCAATGAGTCGTTGGCCTTGTTCTAGGCCTCTGTCTTCTGTCACACCGTCAATACTGGATCTTCACTATCGTGCCCTGTGTCATGGAGATCCTGTAGCTTTAGATCAGTAGGACAGGCCCTTTCGCACACTGCAATAGTTCACAGATGATGTAGATGTTGGGGTGGGCCAACTCAAAGCGCGGCATCTGGGCTTGGGTGGTAACTGAGCTGCTCAGCCTGCCTGCTTTCCTGCATCCACCCCACGAGGGTAAGCTCTCCAGCACTGCCCAGGCTAGCTCACTTAACGCTACCATCGGCAGAAAGCAGGGACACCTTTCCCCTGTACCCTCAGGCCAGCTTACCTGCACCTATGTCTCCAGAGCCAGCACCTCTATGCTGCTCCGTTGAGGCATAGGGCCCACTTTTCCAAGTGTTGCAGCCAGCAAGGGGCTGGGCCAGCTCTCCTACTCTCACACCCTTGGGGCTGGTTCACCTGTGCCTTCACCAACAGGGACAGGCCACTGTGTTGCTCAGGTGAGGTGTAGGGCCTACTCTCCCAAGTGCTGCAGCCGGTGAGGGGCAGAGATAGCTCTCCCACTCTCATGGCCTTGGGGCCAGCTCTCCAGACTACCGCAGGTAGCAAGGTGTAAGAGCAGGAAGGCATTCCCTATGCCCACTCTACCTCATAGCCCCATTCTCCTGTGCTATTGCCCTCAGGGCCAGCTTATCCACACCCACGCCCCACCTCCAGGACCAGCTCTACTGTGTTACCTAGTCCCTGCTCTGCCAAATGCTGCATCTGGTGAGGGGCAGGACCAGCTCACCCACTGTCATGACCCAGGGCTAGCTCTCCCAACTGCCTCAGGTGGCAAGGGGTGAGGAGGTGGAAGGCATCAGCCCCAAGCCCAAGCCACCTCACAGCATACTAGTGTGTGTGTGGGGGGCTCAGCTTCCCTAACCCCCTCCACTAGGGACTTTGTTTGTTTGTTTGTTTAAAATAGGGTATTAGCATGTAGTCCAGACTGGCCCAGAACTCTCAACCTTCCTGTTTCTGTCTCTAGAGTTAGGAATTACAGGTATATGTCACTGTCCTGGCTCATTTCTCTACTCTGTATGTCACTTTCTATCATAGCAATCTATGTATTTTCCACTGTGATTAAGTGTCTCTGAGGCACTCAGCCTTCAATAGCTCTACATAATCCTAAAGGCTAATCTCCCAAATTCTTTAAAATTGCATCAATCTCTGTTTCTAGCAATGCCCTTCTTTTCCCCGTCGATGCTAAAACCTGTATCCAAAGAGCCTCTCTGTCCTGTAATGATTCCTGCCACTGTTCTCTCCTTTGCACTCAGGGGTAAACTGTGGACCCCTTAGGGTTGACACAGGATTAGGTAGACGTAGTTCTAAAATCCTAAGGCTAACCTTCTTGAACATACGTCCATATTGTCTCTGCTGTAGCACACAGTGCCTCGTGAACGGCAGTAAGGACATTCACTGAACGCTGATGGATGTCAGGATCTTCTAACGCCTTCCATGAACATATAAACTCATTTGGTCCTCACACAACCCCATAGGTAGGTAATATTAGGTATTTTCCTCATTTTACATATCCGAAAACTGAGACTCAAAGAGTTAGCAGCTGCCTAAGGTTACACCAAAGAGCCTGGCCTCTAACCAGAACCTACTTTATTAGCCACCATGCTATAGTCAAAACTCAGTAAAATATGCTGATTGTGTAAAAGAGATCCAAAACCTGTGCACAAATCCAAACAAATTACTTCTGTATTATCTCCAACAAATGAGAAGCAGCAGTAGTTTTTGTCAAAGCTACTTAATCCCTTGTATGAAATCTCTACACCTCAAGATTAAACTGCTACTTGTTAAGATGTTTATGAAAACTAAGTAAAGTCAGAAGCTGGAAGAACACCAAGAACATTTAAGCTACATAAACAAACAGCGGATTAAATTGAAAACCCAATATTCTTTGCTACATTATTATTAAGCAATAATTATAAAACAGTATTAGGTAATAATCATGAGAACCTATTTCTAATCTTTTGTGGCGATACACTAACATAATTTTACTAATTTTCTGAGCACCCCAAACTTGTAAAACAGTCATATAACATTAATTATATATAATGCATGACAAATAGGTGTAGAGTGCTGCCGCCTCCAGGCATGAGCCCAAAGAAACAGGAGACAAGCCGTTGATTCACCGCAATAAATGCAAAGGAAATATAAAAAGCAAACAATAAAGTCCCAAACAAACTACTTATACTGACAACTTCAAGTGTGTCCAAATGTATGAAAGTTCTGGAAAGCATGCTGTAATAGATCAAAGACTGTACAGAACAGAAAGGTTTAGTACGACAATGTTGATCCTGGCACAACTTTCAGTCAACAGCTTGTTCCGTTACAGAGACCATAAATCAACACAAGTGTTAAAGAGTCAGTTAGATGTTGGTAAGCTTTAAGGTCTTTCACTATGGACTCTCATCAGTAGCTTGTAAAACCAGGAAGGAGATACTGCAGGATTTTTTTTTTTTTTTTATTTCTGGCCGAAATAATAGGATCTGAGTCGAAATAATAGGATCTGGCTTGAGACTTGATATCTGCCCAAGAAAATTTCAAGATTACCTTCCTATAGCTGGAGGTTTCCCAGCTACTTCCACCACAGCAAAGACACGCGGTTGGTCTTTACCGTAATCCAAATGGACCTGCCAATCACCTGAGCAGGAAAACATCCTCCAGGAAAGCTATTTCAGGAAAAGGCATAAAGTCTAGCTGAAAATTAAGTTGGCACAGTGATTCCTTTGGCCGTTGTCACTCTGACTGGTAAGAACGTTTTCTGGTACTCTGCAATACATTGAGGCTTCTGCACTGTGCTTTCTGCCTAATTCCAAGCTCAGAAGGTCCAAGGGAGCAAGGGGAAGGACAGAGAGATTCCGGTGAGACAAGACGCTGGCCTCAGATCAAGTTTGAGGAAGGGGATCAGAATGGGCTCTTGGGCTCCCCAGAGCCTAAGGGACTTCAAGTCCCAGCAGTGAGATAAAAGAAAGCCTAAGAAATTCTCTGCCTGAATGGTAAGTCCCAGGAATATGAGGTCCCTTCCAGCTGGGCTGCTGAAGGGAAGAAGGTGACATTTTGCTCGACGACTAGGCTTAGATTTTAACCATTAAAAAAAAAATGTAATAGTCATCTGGGGAAATGTCGCATGAATTGGGGCCAATCCTGAAGGAGGTCCAGATGGCGGTGTCCCGCTGGTGAAAGGTGATTAGGAGACCAGCTCCAGGCCCAGAGTTCACCTAGCATTTTAGGGGAAGATGACGTCGCCAGGAATCAGGGTCACCTCAGACCTCCCAAGACGGTCGCCTGGAATTCACTCACCAGCCCGCGGGCACGCCACAGCCGGAGCGCAGAGACCACCATCCTCGCCTCAGGCAGGGCCGCTCGCTAAGCTTTCCGCAAAACCCTGGAGCCAGACACCGTGGGCGGGACAAGATCGGGCCCCGCCCACCCTGCGCATCCGCCCCTCGCACACCCCCTCGAGTCCCCGCCCACTCCCACCTACGGAACCCCAGGAGAGACACAAGCCCTCCTCACTTGCTCCCCCTCGTAGTTCGATCGCGCGAGATTTGGGCAAGGCGCGGGGGCGGGAGGGAGCGGAGACACAACAAATATGGCGGCCGCAGCTGCGACGCTGACGAACGCCGAGGCGGTGGCGGCGGCGGCGGCGGCGGCGAAGGCGAACAAGGCTGTGGGGATTATTCCGTGCAGTTGTCAGGAGGTGAGTGACGGGGTGTCAGCTCCTACGGCGGCACCGCGGCTAAAACAGGGCACATTGCCGAAATGGTGGGAGGTAAAGTGCCCGGTTCATCGCGGGCCGGCTGTCGCCGCCGTAGCCTTGTTCACGGCGGAGGGTCGTGCGCGCCCCGTGGGCTGGCAGCGTGGTGACTCGGGACCTTCTTAGGTCGAGCGTGTAGGTGACTGGGTCCGCCGCCCCGAGGCTCACGAGGCGGCGCCGTCGGGCGGGAGCTCGGAAGCTCAGGGTGGGGAGCTGCCTCTTACTTTGACAGGTGGCGATCCGGGGGGGAGAGCGCTCCCTGTGTGGCGTGTTCTTGGGGTGACAGAGTCAGGAGTCGACCCCAGAAACCCCAAAGGGATTCCTGGAGAGGGTGTTTACTCCGACGCCGGTCCCCGGGATGCTGTTGGGAAGGAGTTTCTAAACCTTCGAGTTTTCTCCCTTGAACCTTCCAGGACTGGTTTCTACTGCCCTGTACTTTCCAATGCTGGGGACAGGTGAGGTCGGGGAGGGTGGTACAGCTAATTGCTCTTCAGATTCATTCAGGATTTACGTCCCCAATCAACTGTCGGCAGTGCTCGTGGATGCTCAGCGGAGTTTCTCACTCGAGCATCTTAAGTGCTCTTCTGTGTCTAACCGTGGATCCAAAGTGTAGTGGGTTGTAGCTGCCAGTAACCACGGAAGCCCCATTTAGTGACCTCTTTATGCCCTGGTCAGAACCGGACAGAGAAGGGACAAAAGAGAGAGAGGACCTGAAGACTTCTTACATTATGAGACGCAGGGAAGTTTTATTGAGAAGACACAAAGTGAAGACAGCGGTTTAAACTATCTGGATTATTTGTAAAAATTTTACTTGACTTTATGTAGTCTTCAGCCCAGCTGAGGATGAACGGCTTATTTTTTTTTTTGAGGGGGGGGGAGTTCCTTCCAGGGAATTGAGATGTTTGGTGTTCTTTTCCTGCAATGGTCCTGTGTTTCCGAGGGTACTGTAACTGTTGTACTATAAGCTAATGAGTGAGGATCAGCTAATTCCCTTGTTGAGCTTTCGTGGTTATTACAGGTATTTCCCTAGTATATGGCTAATGTACCTTTTTATGCAACTATACTTATTCAGCAATACTAAGCCTGACATTTCTGGATGTATACCGTGAATAACTGAAATTAATATATATTAAATGTGGAATGACATTTAAGTTTTGGCTAAAAGTAAGATCACCAGTGGCAATATGCTAGTAACATAAGTGACATAAGTAATATAAGGATTTAATTGTGGGCCACCACCATGCTTTGCTATTGCATGCTTTATTTTTGCTTTTTTGTCTGCTTAGTTTTTTGGTGGTTTTTTTTTTCTCCAGTTAACGTTAATGGTATGCAAGTTATCTTATTAGCTTATTAAACCTGTAGTCCCTAGTAAAGTTTTGGTTTGTGTCCCTTTCTTTGCAGATTTCTTGTGGCTTTTGAATTTTAGTTGAAATTCCCTCCATGGCCTTTTGGAGTCCTTTGGTGTGTCTCCAGAGTAAATTTCAATTATTCGACATATCGGTAGTGTTGCAGTGGAAAGAAAAAGGTGAACTAATTTGGGGTGAAAAGGTTAGACTGTATAATTCTTTTTTGGATTTCTTCTGATGTAGTTTTATTTCTGTTTTACTTTTTTTTAAATGTTTTCTGATTTCTCAAAAGAGGCTTAATCACAGTGGTCATGCATTCAGAGTCTTTAGCAGATAGGAACTCAGGAATTCTGTTTGAAGTTCCATGTTACTCTGTCTAAGCCAAGTCTCATTTGTCAGCCTTCTTTACTAATGTATATTCTCTTGGAGAGTAAACCTTTCAATGACCATATGGCCTGCCTAACCTCTGTGTTAAATTATTACATTAAAAGTTAGGGCTAAGTATTCTTCCTTACTGTTTTGTAGCCCTTCAGTTTAAACATTTGTTTGTATATTTTTAAATGGTACATAAATGAAATACACTGTACTGTTCTCTAATCAAGTGCTTTCAATTCTCCCTTAATCAGTGGGGAAGGCTTCTTGGTTTAAATTTATTTATTTTTATTTTATTTCATTCATATGGGTGTTTTGTCTACATATATGCATGGTGCCCACAGAGGCCTGAAGAGGGCCTTGGATCCCATGGAAGTCAAGTTAGAGATGGCTATAAACCTCTGTATGGGTGCTGGCAATCCAACCTAGGGCCTTTGCAGGAGCAGCCTAGCCCTTAACTATGAGTCATCTCTCTAGTACCCTTGTTTTGTTTTGTTTTTGTTTTTGAAAGGTTCTATATATTTTATTGGTGAACAAACCAATTAGCTTATGTGGAAGAGATAAAAGCAAATGAAACCCAATTTAAACATGCTGTATACTGGGTTTTATTATCAGTTTTTATCTGAATCCCTTGGGGAGTAGAACAGTTGTTTTGTTTCCTGGCTAGGAATTGCTTGATCCTGGAAGTCTTGTGAGAAAACATGGTGAGAAGCCAAGTTAGGTGTTACGTTGCAGATAGCGGAGGACAGAAGACCCTTTCATTTTTATATTACTTGTTTCATAGTTGTACTTATCTTTCTGTTCACATCTTAATACTTATTTTAAATAATTAGTTTCTGATTTAAAGGTGTTTGACTATATATGCATGTACAACACATATATAGGATATGTGGAATATTAATTCTTAGATATTTTTCCTCTACTAGCTTGGGCAATCTCTGCTTTATAATCATAAGGGTTGGAAGTTATTCTCTTCTTTAGTTGGTGAAGTAAACATATAGCTTAGTTTATGCTATTATAACAAATTGCATGAACCATGTCCTACTTGGGTTTGTACTGCTATGATAAGACACCATGGTTAGATGCATGTGGTGGTGCACGGCTTTAACATCAGCACTAGGGAGACAGAGGCAGGAAGATCTCTGTGAATTCGAGACCAGCCTGGTCAGCATATAGTTCCAGGACAGCCAGGACTATGTAGAAAGGCCTTGTCTCAAACAAACAAACCATCACAACTAAAAGTAACTCAGGGAGGGTTCATTTTATCCTGTATTTCCGTGAAACATTCCATCACAGCAGAATGTCAGGGCAGGAATTCTTGCAGGACAGGAATTGTGGCACAGAAGCCATGGCTTTTCCTTCATGCTTACTGGCTTGCTTCTCATGGCTTGCTCAGCCTGCGTTTTATACAACCCAGGACCACCACCTGCCCAGGGATGGCACCTCCCACAGTGAGCTGCCCTGCCACATCAATTGATTAATGAATCAAGACAGTAGCCCACAGGTTTGCCTACAGGTGAATCTTATGGAAGCAGTTTCTCAAATGATTCCTCTTCCTCCAGGCATTGTGGTGGCTCAAGCTTTTAATTCTAGCACTCAGGAGGATCTCTCAAGGTGAGCCTGGTGTACAGAGTGAGTTCCAGGCCAGCCAAAGCTACCCTAATGACACCGGGTTTGAAAACAAAAGTCTCTTCCTGGATGTGCCTTGATTTGTGCCAGGCTAACAAAAACCAGCTATCACGGGCTAGGGGGTTTAAACAAGCATTTCTTAAGGTTGGGGGCTGAGAAGTTGAGTTTGAGGTGCTAGCAGGTACGGGATTTGGTTTCTGGTTGTATACTCATAGGGACGAAAACAGAAGGCAAACTGTTATTCTTATAATCCTGTTCTGACGGCTCCACCCTCACAACAAATGTCATATTGGAGGTTAGAATTTCAGCATAGACATTTTATTTTATTTTATTTTTGGTTTTTCGAGACAGGGTTTCTCTGTGTAGCCTTGGCTGTTGTCCTGGACTCCCTTTGTAGACCAGGCTGGCCTTGAACTCACAGCAATCCACCTGCCTCTGCCTCCCAAATGCTGGGATTAAAGACGTGCGCCACCACTGCTTAGCTCAGCATAGACATTTTCATTTGGAGCAATATCAGTTAGCAAAGATATTACCTTGGGATATAGCATTACAATTTGTAATATTGCGAATGCTTAAATATGTTTTTTTCTGATGACATTTTACATTGAAAATTTGAGTAATTTCTTGGCTAACAAGTCCAAGGTATTGAGTTCACAACCAGTTAGGAAGATACTGAATAAAAAAATAAATAAAAAGGAAAGGATGTGACTGCTTGGTGGAGGAGAAAGTTTATTATAGCTATGTAGGAGAACATAGCCAGAGTCAAACATCTGAGAGTGTCCAGAGTGGTCCTGGCCCTGAGCCATGAGGGGAGAGGAAACGGGAGAAAGGAGGACCCAATGCTGCAGCCAGGAGGCTGAAAGTACTAAAAGAACAAGTGGTCAAAATGACTTGATTATATAGTGCAAGGCAGCCAGGCCCCTGAGCTGGAGAGTTTGGGTGGGGGTGGGGGTAATACAAGCCAGGTGGACCTGTAACAGGTAGGGACTGAGGGATGCTGGGAGAACCTTGTGGCCAGATCCTCTTTGATATGTTAAGTAGGCACTCAGCCTTTTGTCTATGGTTTGAAATTTACCAGATGCCATTTTGAAAGACAATACTTGCTGAATTTCTAAAGTGTATACAGTTAGTTGCCCTCTGTATGCTGGGGGATTCACTATAGGACCCCTTGTAGATACTACACTCAGAGAATGTTCAATCTCTTACCTAAAATGCAATAGGATTTGCATGTAACCTGTTATACATCCTTCTATATACATTGTTTTTTTCTTTTTTACATGGGGCTTTTATGTATTGTTCAGACTGTTCTTGACTCCTTGAAATCTCTTGCCCTGGCCACTGAGTGCTGGGTTTATAGGCACACCCTGGCATTCCCTTTAAATATTATTTAGATTGTGTATACTTTATACAGCATAAATCATTCTGATTCTGTATTGTTTAGGGATGTCAAGGAAAGTAAGTTGAAACTGTTCAGGATGCATTTTAAAATTTTTTATTTTTATTTTATTTTATTTTATTTATTTATTTATTTATTTTTCAGACAGAGATTCTCTGTGTAGCCTTGACTGTACTGAACTTGCTTTGTAGGCCAGACTGGCCTCAAACTCACAGAGATCCACCTGCCTCTGCCTCCTAAGTGCTGGGATTACAGGTGTGCATCACCACCACCTGGCCTGCATTTTAAAATGTTTTCCATTCACATTTGGTTGAATCCATGTATATACCATTTATATTATGTTGGTAGAGGTTTTTAAATTTGTCAGTATTGAACAATATCTTCAGATATCAGGTTATATAGGAAGTTCTTGTTATTAATAGGATGGTTTGAATGTGGGTTCTTTTGAAAACCTATATTTTCTATTTATAGCAGGGAGTCTTTTTAATTTTTTAGATAATTTATTCACATTACATCCCAGTTGTTATTCCCTCACTCTTATCTTCCCTTCTCTTCCTCTCTCCCTCCCTCTCTCCCTCTCTTTTTTGTCCTATTCCCCTCCCCTAGACCCGTGACAGAAGGGTACCTCCTCCCACACCATATGACCACAGCCTATCAGGTCTCATCCAGATAGCCTGCTTCCCCTTCTTCTGTATACAGGGAGTCTTTTTTAGCTTCAGAATTACTGTTTTCCATTTCTTGTGCTTAGAGGTATTGACCTGAGGTGGAAGAAGTTGAAGTTTGAGCCAAAGACTCCACTTAGATTTAGGCATGTATCATTCATACAAGTCTGTTTCATTTCCTATTGCTATGTAAATAGACAGTTTGTCATGCCTGCTGTCCACAGATATATGTAACATAGAGGATGCAGGTCTGATGGACAAAGATGCTTAAGGATGAAAGAAAGGTCACTTTGTTTTTAAATCATGGACGGATGTGTAGATTAAACCATGGGAGTATTGAGTCCTTAATTCAGAAGCTGCTCTTCATGTTTGCAACATTTTCAGTTATTTCCTCAGCATTCTATTTTCTTTAATTCATCATGCTTATTTGATAGCAGCCTACAGTTTTATGTCAGAGAACACAGTGAAATTTGTAATGTGACAATGTGAATAGCTAAGACTGTCAAAATATGTCAGCTAAGCTCTGTAATTGGGCTCATTTCTGTCCTTAAACTTTAGTTAGATGTATAAAAATACCATTTTCTTCTGCTTGCTTATGGTAAGTCTGGCGTTTTTGTTGCATTGTCACATGTTGTATCATAGCATTGCTAAGCTTTCTAATCAAGATTTGGTAAGATTTGTCTTGCTTATAGAAGCTCATTAAAGTACATTCATTTTTGGGAGCATGTATCACTTTACATATATATTGATTGGCAAAAAGAAATTCTGAATTACAATGTAGTAAGTGGAATTTTTCTTAATTAAAGCTTTTTTTGTGTATTATGTGTGGGTGCATATGATGTGGAGGCCAGAAGTTGGCATTAGGAGTCTTCTTCAAACTCTGTACCTTGTTTTTGAGACAGCGTCTCTCATTTAACCTGCAAGCTCTAGGAATCCTGTCTCCACGTCCCCAGTACTGAGGTGCCTTCTGCCATGTTTGTCCTTTCGTGTGGATGCTAGGGATGTGAACCGATCCTAATACTTGCATGCCTCATTACTGACTGAGCCCATCTCTTCCGTCCTCTTTATAGATCTTATAATCAGCACACAGACAACTGATAGAGTCTCATAGCCTTTATAATTAAAAAAAAACTATACTGGATATGATTAATTTTAAAATTAGCATATCTTAATTGTACAAAAGGGTCTTTTTATGACATTCTGTAGGTGCTTGTGATATGCTTTGATGCCTGTGTTTTTTGTTTGTTTTGTTTTGTTGTTTTTTGTCTTCCTTGTCTCTCTTTTCTATTTCTGTATTCTTAATAGTCCCCCCATTTACTCTCACGTCCTGTCTTATTTTTTTAATTGAAAATCCATCTCACCTCCCCCCCCCCTTTTTTTTGAGACAGGGTCCTCAAACTCACTATGTAGTAGAGGCTGGCCTTACAGTAATTCTACCACCTCCATCTTCTGAGTGCTGAATTACAGGTAAGCAAGGCCTGGATCTTAATCATGAGGATATTTTTCATTGGCTGACTTGCTCATGTTTTCTAACTAAAGAGTAAATTTGAAAAAACAAATAATTAGTTGACACAAATAGCCAGGAGTGGTGGTGCCTGCCTTTAATCCCATCCCAGCACTTGGGAAACAGAGGTAGGTGGATCAGTGTGAGTTCAAGGCCAGCCTGGTCTACAAAGTAAGTCCAGGACAACCAAGATAGCAAGCAGGACAAGCAAGATACCCTGTCTTGAAAAACTTAAAAGAAAAAAGAAAAAAATCAGTTATACAAATAATAGGATGCAACTAGTTAATACCATAAGATAAGAAAAATGATGATTAATAAGGTTGAGAAAGCTGAATAAGACTAAGGCATGTGATTTAAAGAAGTGGCCTAACAAGATAAGAAAGGACAAATTTGGGAAACTGTAGGTAGACTTAGAAAATTGCAAACTGAGATATATGAGGTAACAGAAACTAAGATGGCTAATGCTTGTTTCACTAATCTAGGGAATATATAGATGCTGTTTATTTTTTCCCTTTTTGCCATTTTATTTTATTTTTATTAATTAAACATTTTTTACATATACATTTATATTATTACACATATATACAATAGATTGCTGTGACAAGAAGAACCATGACACAATCAGGAATTATATAAATGTTACATTCTTAGTGTTTTGGCTATTTGTATTTGACAGCCTTGAAGAAAACATCTTTCCTATTTCGGTGCAGCTAAAATTCTGAATGTAAATGAATTTCCATCACATAATGTCATTATCTACTTAAAACATCTATTTAGACCTAAAAACATCTTAACCCCTAAACAACTAAGCTTCATTGTAAAACTAAACTACTTGGTCTTCAACTCCATCAGAGACTTGAGAAGGAATAAACTTGATTACCTGAGTATGCCGGAAGTGCAGGTTAGTAGCTTTCCAAATGAGAAGATGACAGAGACAGTTTACTACCTGAATAACTACTCAAAACTCTCTATAACGTTGGAGCATCTTCTTCAGCCTTCTGGCCCAATATATCTGATAGTATTCTCTCTCTCTCTCTCTCTCTCTCTCTCTCTCTCTCTCTCTCTCTCTCTCTCTCTCTCGGTTTTGCAAGACAGATTTTCTCTGTGTAGCCCTGGCTGTCCTGGACTGCCTTTGTAGACCAGGCTGGCCTCAAACTCACAAGAGATCTGCCTGCCTCTGCCTCCCCTAGTGCTGGGATTACAGGTGTGCGCCACTGTACCCAGTGTTAATTATATTTTCTAACCAAGTTGATGAACTGATAAAAGAAGTGAAACAACTTTGAGTCTGAGAGCAAGGTATAGTTTCATTTCACTGTAAAAATAATTATTCCAAAATAGCATTGTCTCAGATTACCATGAGCTCTGTAGGTTGCAATATTTTATATATGATTAATATAAAACTTAAAAGAGCACTGCCAAGTTGCATTGTTGTTTTAGTTTATAAAATGGGAATTTACTGTTTAAAAGGTAAAAGAGATCCTATTCTGTTTAGGGTCTAAAGCTAGTAAGGTTGACATAAACCAAAATATTCAGTTTTCATAGAATAGACTACTAGTAGCCTTTTAAAAGAAATTAGTAATAACAACTTTTCAAACCTTCTAGATAGCTTCTAAGAAAGAAGGAAAGAATCACTCAGAAGATTGCATTTCCTGAAAGTTCATCCACCTGTACGTCCTTATTTGGTGAAATAGCTTCAAGCTGAGAACAGGTTAATATTAAAGGAGAAAGAAGATAATGAAAGTAAAATATATTAGCTTGAGGTCAGTAAGTATTAAGGGAAATATCAGCCTTGCTTCTGTCATTGCCTCAGGGTATCTCTGCATTGATGTAAAGGTTAATTTCTGCGTAGAGGCACAGTCAAAGGTTGGTCTTGTCCACTAGGGTCCTGGTTGTAGTATACAAGGTTTGCTTCTTATAAAGTCAGTGAAGTTTTTGTAAATTGAGAAATGTGCTTTTATGAAATTCCTTCATTCCTCAACCCCTGTCATTTAAAAGCTTGGGCCAGGGACTAAAGAGATGGCTGCCACTCTTTGAGAGTAACTGAGTTTTGTCTGTGACTCATAGTCCCCAGTTCCCCAGTTACAGGGGAACTGAAGCCCATTTTTGGACCCAGTGGGTGTACTACATACATGGTGTACACACACATGCACACACACACACACGCGCGCGCACACACACACACACACACACATACACAAATAAATCTTTGAAAGAGAAGAGCCAAGAGTCTCCTTCTTGGAGAAGGAGAATAATAATAATAATAATAGATTCATATTACTGAGGTAACAAAGACTTGTTGACAATAAATTTAGCTCTAAGGATAGACAGGCCCAGTGGAATAGAATAGAGATAAACTTCCATGAACATAATTACCTAATTCAGAGAGGCAATCCTGGAGCCTCTCTGGAATTGGAAAAGCATGATGTATTAAATGCATATAACTGAGACAGTTGGGTATTTCTTGGAAAATTATTCTTTTGATTTTTGTCTTATACCAGTTACAAAACTAAAGTCTGGATAAAATATGAAATGTGAAAAATATTTTCAAGGAAACATTAAAGTCTATATTCAAATAAGATGGAGGCATGAATATTGTAAATAGGACACAAACAGCTATAAAATGTAAAAAGAAAAGGATAGGTAAATTGGATTACATTAAAACCTTCTGTTCAGGAGGGTGGAGAGATGGCTCAGCAGTTAAGACCACTTATTGCTCTTGTGAAGGATCCAGGCTCAGTTCCTAGTACCCACATAGTGGCTCACAACAACTCCATTCCATGCTCACCATCTGACCTTGTGGACACCAGACATACATGATGTACATGTATACATGCAGCAAGTCATTTACATACATAAAATAAAAATAAATAATTTTTTTAAGCCACAAGAATCATGTTATCTCTATATATACCTAAACTTATATATAATTGTTGCGGGGGGAGGGGTTTCAGTGAAGTTATGTCATTTGGGGTGAATGCTTCATAGACTAACAAAAATTCCAGGATTGACATAAAAAAAACCCCTACTTTGGGGTTGTTGGCCAGCTGAATCCAAAACATGGGCTGTGGCTGTTGCATTTAGTTACCTCTCAGAGGTTAGGAGTAAGTCCCAGTTGCTGAAGATACCATGCACATCAGATACAGGACTCATCAGAGGAGTCAAGCTGGATCTGGCCTGAAGACGAGCTTCCATAGTACCTGAGTGTGCTATGCAGTCACCCGAGGAGGGAAACAGTCAATAATCCTACCTGGCTGGAACGCCTGTAAACTGCAACAATGGCCAGCTGGGCATGAGACCCCAAAAGGGTCACTAGTGGTAACTGGCCTGAAGGTTCACCCAACAGGAAAGAAATCATGCCTGGTAGTGAGTGAGGCCATGGGTCTTAGAGAGAACCTACTAGCACCACTTTAATAAACCGGCATAAATTCCCCACAGCATTCCAAATGCTTATCCTTATACCCACAGGTAAATACATTTAGCCCTCACTCCTCCTCAAAGAAGTTTCTCTCTGCAGCTGATGGAGACCATTACAGAAAACCTCAAGTGGTCAGATGCAAAAAATAAGCAATTATGGGGAGCCTAGCCCTACTGGAACATCTACAACACAGTTTCTGCACCCAAGGCTCAGGGAACATCTTAGAAGAGAGGGCAGAAAGATCATAAAAGCCAGTGGACCAGGAAATGTGCTATGAGAGTATGTCTCCTAGAAATGAAAGGGAAGCTACAGCCATGATATCTCAACAAGACCTGAACAATGACAGCACTAATGCTTGTGGAAGGGGGAATTCTCATGGGACCCCTCCCGAGACAAAGAACTGCAGAAAACTGACTGCTGAGAGAGGGAGAATTAACATTTCTTAGGGCTGAGCCCTCTAATTGGTTATCCAGTACTAAGTTGTGAGCCCTGAAATTATATAAATGCAAGCAACACTAAATGGATTTGGAAACATGAGAGGTGTTGGAGAGAAAAGGAGGAGTAGGGGAAATAGTGTGGTTATATTTTAATTAGAAGTAAGTAAAATCTGCTTTTGCTCCCAAAGACTGGCAGCATGCAGAGGGCATGCATATGTCTGAGCCAAGTGGAGTCCCAGCACTGACGAAGTGGTCCCAAGCCCCCATCCCTAACCCAGAAGCTGTCTCCAGTTGATACCACTCATGAAAGAAAAATTAGCTCTCTCCAACAGAGTCTCGCTGGGTATACAAACAACTCTTAAGGACAGACCACACACCCAGTAGTAGATAGCCAGTACAAATGAACTCAGTGGCATTTTTGGAGGTTCCCTGTCTCATAATGTTTGGACATTATTTTTATTAATTTTATTTTTACTTACAGGTCTTTTGCATATATATTATGGTTTCCACCCTTGTGTTTTTATGGGATTTCTGTGTGTGTAAATGTGTGTGTGCATCTTTGTGTGTTTCTTGTGTTTTTTTGGGGGGGGGTTGCCTCACTTTCTTGTTAATTAGTTTTTATTTTATTATTAATTTTAGATGCCGTTTTGTATTTTTTTCTTTTTTCTTTTTTCTTTCTTTCTTTCTTTCTTTTTTTTTTTTGCCGTTTTGTATTCTAAAAGGAGAGAGAAAGGGTGTGGATTTGGGTGGGTGGGGAGTTGAGGAGTTGCAGGGGGTACTCTAACCAGAATATATTGTATTAAAATCTACTTTTAATTTAAAAATACCTTAAAATGCTCAACAGAAGACTTGGAGATAAAGCCTAAAGCATATATTTCTTGTATTCCAGTATCCCACTGATTACATTTTATAAATTAATTCTTAATTTTAAAATGTGGGTGAAAATCTTATCCAAATGAATTCTGTTTTGGTCCAGCCTCATTTTCTTTTGATTAGTATTTAGTGTTGGTACTTTTATGCTTTTACATTAGTTGTACTGACACTTGCTTTCAGAAAAGAATCTTACCTCTGCAGTGTCATAGTTTTAATGTTTAATAATAAATTCTAGGCCATGTATTATCCCAAATTCTATTTTTTAGAAAACAAAACAGTACTGTAGAGGAATGTTAATTCAGAACACGGCTGTTCTGGCAAAAGATCACATCCAAAGACCTTCTAGGTCTGTGTGATCCAGCTGGAATACAAACATGACTTTAATCCAGGAGACAGAGGCAAACAGATCTGAGTTCAGCGCCAGCCAAGTATAGAGTAAGTATCAGCTAAGAAAAGCTTAGGGCCAGACGTGTGGTACGTGCCTTTAATCCCAAAGGAAAATAAAGTTAGTTTGTAGAAGGAAGCACCCAAGTTTGAAAGTGATGTCTAATTGAGTGACAGAAAGGGTGACAAATCAGAGAAGATTTGATAAGATACGATATGCCCAACTCTCGCAAGAGGAGAGGAAAGGGAAGCTAGTTAAGAGCAGTTGTACCAGGAAAATAATAGATGAGTTGCAGAGAGAGAACTCAGGTGAAGGTGGAATGAGCCAGAAAATAAGAAGCCAGAAGATTAGAACAGATTGCTGTGTTAGTTTGAGGCCAAGCAGAGCAATTCTGGGCCAAGAGAGAAGTCGGATTCAATAAGTCAGTTGGAAGAAAAGTTTGAACCAGAACAGCTGAGTTGAACCAGCCAGCCCAGAGCTCAGTAAGAAGAAGAAAGGGTGAGCTTAGTAAGCAGTAAGTGCCAGAGGCTGAAAACATTCTAGGCCTAGGTTAGATTGGATGGAGGCTAGAAGCTTCTAGGACTAGGCTTAGGGTAGCAGACAGAGCCAGTGAGCCTCCCAGAGAACAATTGAAACAGGTGAATAAAACTCCTTTTACACAGACAAAAAAAAAAAAAAAAAAAAAGAAAAAGAAAGAAAGAAATTATAAAGATAGTTAAATTGCATATAAGTGACCTGGTAGTTAAGGGGTGCTCTTCCAGAGTTCCTGAGTTCAATTCCCAGGAACCAACCACATGGTGGCTTACAGCCATTGATCTGATGCCCTCTTCTGACATACAGATGTACATGGAGATAAGAGTACTCATACTTAAAACAAAAAAACAAAATAAACACCCCTCCCCAGATGCATATGTATAATGAAGGACTTGTACTTAAAATATTATGAAGAATTTTATCTATTAGAAAAGACAGAAAATCTAAGGGAAAACTAACAATAATTAATCAAAAGAATATGAGTAGCCACTCACATACAACTTCATTAATCATCAATGACTATAAATCAAAACTGGAGTGATAATGCCACATACCCTCCAGAAGAGCCAGAGTGAAAAAGCTAAGTGCTGGTGAGAGCGTGAATCAGCTATTCTTACTCATGTGCTGGTCGGAGAATAAATCAGTAAAATGACTGAAAAAGTATTTGACATTGCTTAAAGCTGGATGTGCATACACTTGCACTGCAGTTCCTAGATAGCCAACCCAGATGTGTATAGGTAGGTTTCTGGAATTTTTTTCCTAAACTCAAATTATTAATGAGTAATTTTTTTAGCTCTAATGGCTAGCAGTAGGTATGCAAAGATCATTCACTTTTCTATAGCTTAGCTTTTTCTTAAAATCTAGCATGTATATAGAGAAGCTTAGAAGTCTTGAAGCTTGGCCTCAGCCCAGAAGCTCCTTTTATGTCCCTTCCAGTGCTAGGCTCCGGCTGCCCTAGCAGGCAAGGGCTACGCTCTCCTCACTCCTAGCTGGATGCTACCTTTGTCATATACTAATAACCTTTGTCAGCTCTGCTGCTCAACGCTGTGATGGTGAGATGTGTGTGTGTCGCTGCATGCAGCTGAGATTTCTTGTTTTCACTGCTGTAGCCCACAGTGTGATCATGCTACAGACAGTTTATATATGGTACAATTTCAAATTGTCTTTTTTTCTGCCTTGTTAATTTATATCCATTGTCTACAACTAAGTTTAATTATTAAGTCTATTTTTTCTTTTTCTTTTTTTGAAGACAGGGTTTCTCTGTGTAGCCTTGGCTGTCCTGCACTCTTTTGTAGACCAGGCTGGCCTCAAACTCACAGAGATCCACCTGCCTCTGCCTCCCGAGTGCTAGGATTAAAGGCGTGCGCCACCGCACCCAGCTTAAGTCTCTTTCTAACTGTTCTGTATATGTCTTCTTTAATTTTCTAGATAGATTATAAAGTATGTAAAGAAAGTAAAGACAGCTGTTTCTGTTGCTATGTGCAATGTCTTATACAAAGTCTTTTTTTGGCTATACTGTTTTATTTTGTGCTGTATTTTTCTTAAATAGTATAAAATTATTTCTGGGTTATTTATTTCCTTGTTCCCTAGATATAACAAACTTTCAATTTAAAAAGAAAGAAAGGAAGAAAGAAAGAAAAAAGCATCAAGATGGGTGAAAAGAAACCAGAGCCTTTGGACTTTGTGAAAGACTTCCAGGAATACCTGACACAGCAGACGCATCATGTGAACATGATTTCGGGATCAGTCAGTGGAGACAAGGAAGCAGAGACTCTTCAGGGAGGTAGACTAATTTTAATACTATTGAAAAGTTCTCATTTGTAAGTGTAGTAACGTTCATGTATAGCTTTCCGTTCTATGAACATCACTGTCCACTAATGTAGATCATTCCTTTCTTTTTCTAGAAAGATGCAAGGTATTTTCTCTCTTCTCTTAACATGCAGATTTTTGCTGAGACAAAGATTTAATGTAATCTAGAGAACTGTACAGTCCTGTTACCCTTGTTTGTCCTTAATGTCTTCAGCTGATAGTCAATTCAAAGAACCCAGAGAATCTGTCCATCAGGCAACATGAGTCAGACCTGAGCCTCAACTGGGGATCTCTTCTCTTAAGTGAAAGGCGGCTGGCCACATTCACCCATTCGGGAAGAGAAACTAAGTTAGATGGAGCAAAGATTTGGTGAGCCTGCGAGAGATGAAGTTTCTCTAGTTTGTGGATCACATACACCGTTCTTAGCCTAGCTCAGTCAGCTGAGCCCCACCATGGGACTCATCTAAAGCTGCTTTCCTATAGCTTGCAGTCGGAAAATTGCTTTGTACAATTAGAAATGATTGAGAAAATACAAAAAGGATGTAATAACACATGAAAAGTATATGAAATTTAAGTTTTATTGTTCATAAATAAAGTTTTATTGGAACACATACATGCTTACTTCACATATTTCTAACTTGTTTGTACTGCTGGGGATCAACATCTATGCATACATTAGGCAAGTGCTGTCCAGGGAACTATTTCGCCCCTAGACTGCTTATTTCCTATAGCTGCTTTTATGGCACAGCAGCAGAGTTGGGTGTCGTGATAGAGACAAAGCCCACCTGGCTTTAAGTGTTCACTACCTCAGCCTTGTAGGGAACATTTGTTGGCCTCTGGCCATGAAGATGCAGGGACTGGCAGCAGGGATCAGGGGTCACCCCCAGAGTTTTGTTAGGAACATGAGCATCAGGTCCTGCCTGCATCTAGTGATTCAGTTTATTTTATTAAGATCTCCCTAGTAACTGATGCACACATCAGAATGTGAGCATGCAGGTCTTTGGAAAACGGTTGGAGAAAGGGAGACCACACGCAAGCCTGGTCTCTCCAATTGGTTCCTTTTGGACCAAGCTGGCAAAATGGTTTCTGCTGAAGGGCAGAAGAGAAGGAATAGGGTTTGAATTGAGCACATGAGGACTGTGCCTCCTGGCGTCTAGCTGCAGTCCTGTTCCCATGAAGGAGGAGGAATACAAATTCCGCCTCTTCCTACAGTGTGAACAGATTCCAGGACTGGCACTCAAGAGGCCAGGGTGTTGTGCCCACGGCAGCTCCTAATCATGAGTACCTGCTCCGTCTGCTTGTTTCTACAAAGCTGGTTCCGAGGAAGAGCAAACACCCCGCCATGTTAGTTCCTTACACTCAGAGCTCTCAGATACCTTGTTTTCCTTGGGGTACTCAATTAGAATGTTATGGTCCTGCAGCTAACTCAGTATCGAGACACAAATAACTGACTAAACAGAATATCCAATAATTGTTTTTAGAACCAAAGACATTGAGTAGGTGTTTTAGACCTGTAGGAACTGTTAATTAAAAATGTTGCCATGACCAGTGTCATAGACACTGCACCTATGTGTGACTGTGATGTCAGACGTGACAAACTTTATTCCTCTCTCTTTTCTTCAAAAGCATGTGAGAGTTGGCAAAACTTACATGTAAATAATTTGAGGTCCCCTTTAAATGTTCTTAGAATATAATTCTACTTTTATATAAACTTTGTCCCAGTTTAAGAAGTCTGAGTATTAGCTGGGCACGATGGTGCACACCTGTAATCCCAGCACTTGGGGAGGCCAGGCAGGTGAATCTCTGAGTTTGATTTTTTTGTTTGGTTGGTTTTTGGTTTTCGAGACAGGGTTTCTCTGTGTAGCCTTGGCTGTCCTAGACTCACTTTGTAGACCAGGCTGGCCTCGAACTCACAGCGATCCACCTGCCTCTGTCTCCCAAGTGCTGGGATTAAAGGCGTGTGCCACTACACCCGGCTCTCTGTGAGTTTGAGACCAGCCTGGTCTACAAGTGGAGTCCAGGACAGCCAAGGATACAAAGAGAAACCCTGTCTTGGGGAAAAAAAAGAAGCAGCAGCAGCAGCAGTAGCAGCTTGAATAGTTTTATGAATTAAGCTCTTGGGACGGAAAGCTATCAGTTTGTGGGAGATCTTCGACCACTTGAGTCTAACCTGCTGAACTGGGTTGATTCTGAGGTGCATGACTTCTTTTGCTTCTGCTTATAGCTGGAACAGACGGTGATCAAAATGGACTTGATCACCCATCTGTTGAAGTTTCCCTGGATGAAAACTCAGGAATGTTGGTAGACGGGTTTGAAAGGACCTTCGATGGGAAGCTCAAGTGTAGGTACTGCAACTATGCCAGCAAAGGGACGGCCCGGCTCATCGAGCACATCAGGATCCACACAGGTAATGGAGAGACAGCTGGGCAGGGAGAGCAAGACCACTCAATTCTCACTGTTCCAAACGTAAACATTTGTTGGGTAGTAATTCCATTGTTTCTACAAAGTAGTGGCTTTTTAAAACAAATACTGAGGAAACCAGCTTAGAGAGCTTGATCCTCCTGTCCATTTTCCTCCTTGGTCTACATACTGGAGAGATTATTTCTAGGGTGAATGCTCTGTCTTTCTTTTCACAATAACCTTTACATTCTAGAAAAGAGAACGGCTTCTGTACAGTTGCAAAGTGCACTTGCTACACCCATGTCTCCTTATCCACCCTTTTGAGAAAACCTTCCTAAGTATAAGTACGCCTTGCCCTCACCCAAGCCCCGGTGCTTTTCCTGTGTGTTCCCTGTTCTGCGCCTCTTCATTACATCATGGTGGCCTGAAAGCTTCCTGAGGACATCCACAGATCTCTCTGTACCCAAAGGCCAGCTTTGTGCCCCCCCAGAGCTATCAGCATATCTGGAATGTGGTAGATACCCTGTCCTTGTCAGATGAATGTCTCTCAGTCTCACTTTCTAAATGGTAGTTTTACATATTTAAGAGTTTGGCTTTAAATAAAATTGGTCCCTCTGAACTAGAATAGGAAAGTGAAGAAGCCCTGACAATTTCAAAAGGTATGTCCCATAACTCATATTTGGACCAGGAGTTCACTGTGATTTTGAACTTCCTAGTTTATATAAAGATAAAAAGACGGTTTTTTTTGTTTTGTTTTGTTTTGGGAGGGGGGGTGGGGGTGTTCTGCTCCTTGAGAAAAAAAAGTATTTGTTTATAGATAGATCTGTATACATACACTTTGAAACATAATGCTGATAAGATTCTTTTTATATTTTATTTTATTTTATTTTTTTGAGGGGAATGAGTTAAGACAGGGTTTTTCTTTGTAGCCATGGCAGTACTGGACTCACTCTGTAGACCATGCTGGCCTTGAACTCACAGAGATCTATCTGTCTCTGCCTCCCAAATGCTGGGATTAAAGGTGTATGCCATCTGGCTGATAAATCTCTATTATGTGGGGAATATTTTTTCCCCAAGGGCTAGTTGAAGCTATAATGGGTTTAATACTAAATAGAATCTAAATATTTATCACAAGTTGTTGCTAATGAATTATTAAGCTTTATTTTAGTTCTTAGGTTTCTTTGCAGATTTTACAAGCTTATTATACAATTATAAATTTCTGCAAAGCATTTTATTTTTGTATCAATTCCCACATAGAGTAGACAAACATGAAAAGTCTTGTAAATGAGCTACTCCTGCAGTTTCTCCCATTTCTCTCTCTTACACAGGTGAGAAACCTCACAGGTGTCACTTATGTCCATTTGCATCTGCTTATGAGCGCCATCTGGAAGCCCACATGCGATCTCATACTGGGGAAAAACCATACAAATGTGAATTATGTTCCTTCCGCTGCAGTGACCGAAGTAACCTGTCCCACCATCGGAGGCGCAAACATAAAATGGTACCAGTTAAAGGTACCAGGTCTTCCTTAAGCAGCAAGAAAATGTGGGGAGTTTTACAAAAGAAAACAAGCAATCTGGGGTATAGCAGAAGAGCACTGATCAACTTAAGTCCACCTTCCATGGTGGTCCAGAAACCAGACTACCTTAATGATTTTACCCACGAAATCCCAAATATTCAGACTGACTCCTATGAAACTATGGCTAAAACTACAACTGGTGGCCTGCCAAGGGACCCCCAAGAACTCATGGTTGACAACCCTTTGAATCAGCTCTCTACTTTAGCAGGACAGTTGTCCAGTTTACCACCAGAAAACCAAAACCCCGCCTCCCCTGATGTAGTCTCCTGCCCTGATGAAAAGCCTTTCATGATTCAGCAGCCCTCTGCCCAAGCAGTAGTCTCTGCTGTGTCAGCAGGTATTGCTCAGAGCTCCTCCCCCACAAGTCCAGAACCTCGGCCGTCGCATGGTCAGAGGAACTACAGCCCAGTGGCAGGGCCGAGCAGTGAACCAAGTGCCCACACCAGTACCCCCAGCATAGGAAACAGCCAGCCAAGCACTCCAGCGCCAACCCTGCCGGTCCAGGATCCGCAGCTTCTCCACCACTGCCAGCACTGTGAGATGTACTTTGCAGACAATATCCTTTACACGATTCACATGGGATGCCATGGGTATGAAAACCCTTTTCAGTGTAATATATGTGGATGCAAATGTAAAAACAAGTATGACTTTGCTTGTCATTTTGCAAGAGGGCAACATAACCAGCACTGAACACAATCAACATTGTTTTCTCTCGGTTTGGCCTTTTGGGAGTTTGTAGTTTGCTCTTTAGTTTTGATCATCCCTAATAAGGTATCTGCTAACTTAAAATTTATACATTCTATCCATAAAAGTTTGAAGGTGACAAGGGTTTTGTTAACTTTTCATAAAAGCTGGTCAGGGTTATTTATACCTTAGATAGTTAAATGCATTGATGTTTTCTTCATTTAGACCTGTGAGAGTTAAAGTACGGTCGTAATCTTACCGGGTGTTCGGTTTCCTATACTTGTCCATAAGGACTCCCAGGGTTATCCATATTCTTGATGCTTCAGTATGTACATTACAACTAAATATTCTTTCTACCATATTTCAAAATGGCACAATGAATTTCTTATAAAATCTTTTATAACATTTCAGTGTTTGTAGAGAAACTGCCTTCAAGTTTGCTCTTAGTTAAAATGCTATTTGTGTTCACATAACTTAAGTTGAATTAGTTTCACTATAACCAAAAACAGTGGTTATTTTAGTGTAATAAGTTTTTCTCTCCAAGGGAAAATATAAAACAATTCAAATTTAAGTTATAAAAATGAAAGTGTTGGAAGCTGAAATTTCGGGCTAAATTGAAAGTTGTGTTTGGTATTTGAGATATCTGTTCGTTATTGTCTAGTTTAAACATGAAGTTTTTCATATATATATACATAATATATATTTGAGTATTTTAAAGCCACAGGTAACTATACTAGAGTGCTAGATGCCTTTTTCAATCTGAATCTTTCATTTAAATTCTGCATTCTACTATTATTGGTGTCACGTAAGATTGACAACCATACTGATTATTTTATTCTTCCTAGTCTTTGATGACCAAAGAGGAAGTGGAACTCATCCATCTTATTAAGATGCTTCAAAACAATCTCCAAAGTTTCCTTTTCTGCCTTTTGTACATTTATTGTCCGTAATGACCAAGAAGGATGGGTATAGAAACCCAGAAAAATGTGATAGAGGAAATAGCTACAAAACTGAGAACAAGCCCAAACAGAGCCTAATTCCCTCTGCAGAGTAGGCCGTAGAAGGTACTTTCTGTGAGTCCTCATGGACAGTGACAGTGGGGTAGTCACCATTAGTGGGAAAGGTTAAAGAGTGAAAGTTACTATAATGCACATTTAAATGTGACATTTAATTTGTTTATAGTTAGAATGGTTCGTTCTGCATAGGAAGCTGTTATTTTTGTATTGTGTAATAAGTAGTTTACTCTGAAGAGACCCTGGCAAAACAATAAAACATTGTCACTTACTGTTGGTTTCTGTGTACTTTGCAAATTTTTCATTTTTCATTTGGTTAATATCTTGAAAATATTCCTAATTGGCTTCTTACAGAAATATCCTGTCAAGCATTTATTAACCAAAAATGGCCTCTTACAGTAAATAAGAGGGAAATATTGATGGTGTCTACCCATTAAGCCCCAAGTGCCCTGTTAATGGATCTATGCCCTGCCTCCCAGTGCTAGAAAGCCATTCAGAGGGTGCTGTGCTTGCATAACTAGTCTTGGCTCATCCCAACTGCACTGTTAAAGCACAGCACCAAAGACACTTTCTCTTGTGACCCTAACTTTCTAGTGTTTTGGGTCTGTTTCTTAAATCACTCACTAGATTAGCTTTAGTGCAACACTTTGCAATTATATAACTTGACCTTAATGCTTATTGACATCCCAAAAGAAACAGGTTGTGTTTGGGAAACTTTGCCATTTTTAATGTTTGAATCAACTTAAAGCAATACCCACAGACAGACAATGAAAACTTCCTGAAAGAGGAAGAAGCCCAGTGTGGTGCTGCATACCTCTAGTCCCAGTTGCCTTGGGAAGCAGAGGCAGGAGGATTGCTAGAGCCCAGGAGTTCCCTGCCAGGCTGGGGCAACTCTGCAAGACGCATCTCAAAGGCCAAACAACCCGAAAGAGCTCTCCTTAAAGCCAGCTTTATCATCTGTACATTCTGGGCCAAACAGTGACATGTGCGTTTTGGTTTTCCTGACAACTAAAGATGAATGTGTTGAAGGTACATTTCACTTTAAATATGGAAAAGACTTTTCATAATAATTTCAAACTAGAAGGAACAAATCCTAATTTTCCAGTAACATGAAGAGCACAGTTGGTCTTCCAAAGGTATTGACGCGTAAAAAGCTACAAACACTTCTAAATGCACTAAAAGTTTGAAGCAAATCTACCTTAGAAACTGTTTTGAAATTGTACTTTTAAAGATTTAGGATTTTGCTTAAATATTCTGAGTTAAATTCTGTTTTAGGAAAGATGTTACGTTCTTTCCTTAAATACTAAATATGTTCCTCATTTTATTTTTAACCAAATGTTTTATAGATATGAGTTGAGAGAAGTTTAACGTGCACTATTTATAGTACTTTGCCATTAACAGGCAATGTTCTGAAACTAAATTTATTTTTGTTCAGTGAACATGAGTTTAGATTTTTAAGGTTGGTAATTTATCTCCACTAATATTTTTTTAAGAAACTGTGAAGAGATTAACAGGATAATTTTATTTTAGATTTTACTAATGTAGTGTGTAGCTACAACTTCTTGACATTCAAGTGAAGACTAGACTTTCATTTTGAAATTTTTCCATTGGGTAGTTCCAGTGCTGTTTCATTTTAGAAATGTGTTTGCCATTCATCTGCAGAATTATTTGACAAAGGGAATATTACTGAAAAAAAAACAAAAACAAAAAACAGGTAATTCTCTTAAGTTCTGCAAAAATACTTATAAAATGAAGAATTATTAGAAAAATTTAAATTCCCTGCTAAAGACGTTTTCATTAGTCTTAGGGAGTAGGTATATGCTTATTAGAACTTGTTTTTGTTGAAACCTGGATGTATGGAACATGTTTTCTATGCAAGGTATAAATCTTGCTTTATAGTTGTAAGATACATTACATTGTTTAGGGATCAAGAAAGCAGTTTAATGCTGAAGTAACTATAGTATGTAGTTCCTATTGTGAATAATGCTTTGCTTTTGTAATGTATAAATAAAAATAACACTTTCTAATGACTTGTTTTTTTTGTTTTTTAAAACTAGAACCAAATTGATTTTTTTTTTTTTTAGCAATTTATGACACATAAAAATGTTATAAAAGATTTTATGGCTGGTTAGTTTGAATTTCTAGAATCTCTTATGGAAAGAGTTATTATGAGTTTACAACAAAAGAGCTCTAGATCTAAAACTCAGCCTAATTGTTACAATTTGAATGAGAAATGTGCCCCACAGGCTGCTCTATTTGAACAGTTGGTGCCTTTGTTTCCGAAGGGTGTGGAACCTGAGGGATGTGGTGTGTGTGTGTATGTGTGTGTGTGTGTGTGTGTGTGTGTGTGTGTGTTTGGTG
The DNA here is from genome assembly GCF_964271855.1 of Acomys minous. Classification (NCBI taxonomy): domain Eukaryota; kingdom Metazoa; phylum Chordata; class Mammalia; order Rodentia; family Muridae; genus Acomys; species Acomys minous. The sequence continues at coordinate 67,566,448 of NC_140484.1, forward strand.
TAAGTCCACCACCCTAGGGCAGGTCTTGAAGGTTTTATCTGACTCTGACTCTGGCCTAGAACTCTTTGCTTCCTTGTCCACAGTGTGAGAAACAACAGCCGTAGTCTTCTGCCGCTGTACACAAAGCCAGTCCAGTGGCCGTGCCTTCCCCACACAATGCGCAACTCCTGAAACTCAGAGCCCAAATCAACCTCCCCTCCTCTAAGTGGTTTTCCATCAGCTATTTTGTCATAGTTCCACGGCAGTAACTAACCCATTCCTCTTTATTCAGACCAGTTTAGGTGACATTGGTGAGGAGGGCTGCCTCTTATACTCAGGTATCTATGTCACATTTGACAGGCAGCTCACTGAAGTAATTTCTGGCATGCAGAATGGAACTTTTAGAATAGGCATCTTGGGTGATTTTTTTTTTCTTTTTTGTATTCAGAATAGCCTTTGGCAATTCCTAATATTGGTCTAGAAAACACCCAGTCATACAAAATGGTTTATTGTTACCCAAATGAGACATTTGACTAGAAACAGAAAGTTTAATGTTGCTGTGAAATGTACATCTGTACAATAGCATCTCTCTTCTCACAAAAAGAAGAAATAACATCTGGTAAATCAGTGGTTTGCTGAACGCACAGGTGTTTTCTGTTTCCTTGTCTTAGATCTTCCAAAAAGTCTGCTTTGAGCTTGTTAAGTTCTTCTGCTAGACGCTTCAAGTTATTAAGAGGCATCTGCCTATCTAAAACAAAACGTATTCTCAGATTATTCCTGTAGATCAGTCATCTGATTACCTCAAACAGGCCAGATCCCCCAATAAACAATTAGCTGCATTATAGTGATATGTGGACAAGAAATTACATTGATGTGGTCTAGAAAAGTCATCTAAAACAACAGCTACAGGGAGTTAGGGTTAGTATTTGCTCTGGAGTGTATGAGTAGAAAAAGAAAACCCTGGTGGCACTCAGAGGAAGGATAGCAGGCTACCAAGAAGAGACTTGACACCCTATGAGCATATACAGGGGGAGGAGGTCCCCCTCAGTCACAGTCATAGGGGAGGGGAGTAGGGGGAAAGCAGGGAGGGAAGAATGGGAGAATACAAGGGAGGGGATAACAATTTATATGTAATATGAATACATTAGTAAAATAAAAAAAAAGAAAAAGGTGAACCTGAAAGGGTACATATTTTAAAGATTTTATTTAATATTATGCAATGAATGTTTTTCGTGTGTGTGTGTGTGTGTGTGTGTGTGTGTGTGTGTGTGTGTGTACTACTGGCATCCCTAGTGCTCCTACAGGCCAGAAGAGGGGACAAGACCCCCCATTACTTGAGTTGCAGATGGAGCGAACACAGGTCTTCTGCAAGAATAACAAGTGCTCTTAACTGCTGACTGACCCCTCTCTCCAGCCCCACAAAAGGATGTTTTTACAGATTCTCATCGCATAGCACTGGCTGGCCTGGAATTTGCTCTGTAGACCAAGCTGACCCTAAACTCACATAGATGGCATGCTTCTGCCTCTCAAGTGCCGGGATTAAAGACTTACAATACCACAGAAGGCTATTTTTGAGCCAAGATGCCTAATTTACTATCTTTGCTTTGAAAAATAAGCTGACACTTTGGTTTTTTTGAAGCTGATAAATAATACATTTGAACAGTTGCCCCAAGCAACTTTCTCTGATGATGGAAATGTTCTACCAGGCATGGCCATATGGATAGTGTTACCAAGCATCTGAAATTAGCTTTAGTGAGCTACAGCTTATCATAAATATATCCCATTGAAAATGTAATGGCTTAGCTTGCATAGTGGCACATGCTTCTAACCTCAGTACTGGGGAGGCAGAGGCAGGTGGGCCTGAGAGTTTAGGCCAGCCACAGCTACTTAGAGAGTCACTATCTAAAAAAAGAAAGAAAGAAAAAGAAAAGAAAAATGGGTTTTCGATTAATCAGATATATGCAAGCATCACCAGTCAATTTTAGAACATTTTCATAACTTAAAAGCAAAGCCTGGGTCCTCTGACATTCACCCTTCTCAACCCTACTTCCCTTCCCCAACCCCGACCCCTGTCTATCCTGTCTTGACTTCCCATTTCTGGACATTGATGCGCACTTTCAGTTTGGATGTTTTCAAGGCGCCCCATATTCTATCCTGTATCAATAATCTAGTCATATTTATAGCTAAATAAAATTCCATTGTATGGGCAACCACATTGTATTCACCCACTTATCAGTGATAGACAGGTGGGTTGTTCCCACCTTGTGGATGTTTGTAGTAGTTCTGTTGTAAGTGGTTTTGTGTCAGCTTTATAATTTTTCCTCAGACCTGTCACTGTAGAACAGAGTAGCTGGGCCACATGGTAACACTAGAAGAGCAGCCTGGCTGCTTCCAAAGCAGCTGCATCATTTTATGTTTCCACCAGAAGGATGTGAGGGCTCTGATTCAGCCATGTCCTCAGCAAGTCTTGGACCACTGCCTCATTCGGGCTATTCTAGGGGCTGTGAAGTGGCATCTCTCCCATGGTTTGGATCTGTATTTTGCTATTACTTAATTTTAAACAACGTTTTCACTTGACTATTGGCCATCGCTGTGTCATCCTTGGAAAAAAAGATGTCTACTGAGATATTTATCCATTTTTAAATTGGGTTGCCTGTGTGTTACTGAGTAGTAAAGATTTCTTTATATATTTATATACTCAGGTTTCTCCTGAGACGTTTGCAAGTGTTTTGTCCCATCTGTGAGCTGTCACATCCATTTTCTTGATGGCAGAGGAATGGAATCTTTTTTTTTTTTTTTTAAATCAAGTCACATTTAGAAACTAGCACCAAGCCAGGCATGGTGGCGCACGCCTTTGATCCCAGCACTGGGGAGCCAGAGGCAGGTAGATTACTGTGAGTTTGAGGGCAGCCTGGGTCTACAAAGTGAGCCCAGGACAGCCAAGGCTACACAGAGAGCCTGTCTTGTAAAAACAAAACAAAAACAAAACAAAACAAAAACACTAGCACCAACTTCCCTGCCCTCCAGAAAAGTCCGTACCTTTCCAGTAGGTGGGAATGGTGAATGATTTGGGCATAAGACAGAACAACAAGAGGCAAAGAGGTTGAGAAAGAACTAGAATGACTTGTTTTGTTTTGTTTTGTTTTGTTTTTCTAGACAGGGTTTCTCTGTGTAGCCTTGGCTGTCCTGGACTCGCTTTGTAGACCAGGCTGGCCTCGAACTCACAGTGATTTGCCTCTGCCCTCTGTTGTCTGCCCTCTGTCCTCTGCCCTCTGTCCTCTGCCCTCTGTTGTCTGCCCTCTGCCCTCTGGCCTCTGGCCTCTGCCCTCTGCCCTCTGCCCTCTGGCCTCTGCCCTCTGGCCTCTGCCTCTGCCTCCGCCTCCCGAGTGCTGGGATCACAGGCGTGCACCACCATGCCTGGCTTGAGAGAACTAGAATGATTTCTGCTTTGTTCTACTTATGATGCCATTTCTGTTCCAATCCTCTGTTAGACTTTTTGGATTGTAATTCATAGGTGAGTGGCAATGGATGTTTTTCTAAACTGAGAAAACAGAACATCCCATTAAATATGGGGATGTGTTTCTCAAACTTGTTTCCACATGTGCTTATACACTATAATACACATGGTTTACAATATAAAAATCTATGTGTGCTCATGGATAAGGAGTTTGAGAAGCATGGCATGATTAATATTCTGTGCCCTTTTCAGTGTCCTCAGATTTTATGAAGGTAACAGTAAAGGCAGGAAAGTGTTAACAGCCAACTGGAATCAGAAGAATTCACTTCATCCCAGGTTGCCCCCAAATTTAACAGCTGCTCAGCTCTGGGAAAGTTACTTGATTCACCGTGAACCTCCGTTTCCCATTTATAAAATGCACCCACCTACATGATTGATTATAAAGAGTAGAGTATAAAACATTTTGCACATCAAAGGAGGTAAATGTCAGCTGCTGTTTTTCTTTTTAAAACAAATTTTAAACATAGCAAGGAGTTAAAATATTCAAGACCAAAAGCAACTATTGAAAAAAGCTATAATTACCACATATCTGAAATATTATTACTTACTTTTAAATATTATTCATATTTAATAATAACAGTGACCTTGTTCAAATCCCATGCTAGTCTGACCCCTGACCCTGGACTACCCCTAACCAGCCTCTCTAACACCCAAGTTACTCTTAAAAATAAATCTACCCCTTTACTTCAGGGGACTGACATATATTCATATAATTAATTACCTTTGTCTGTCTCCTCACTAGAATGTTCTGCTACCTATTGATTCCCTGTTATCTAAAAAAAGGTCTAGTGAAAAAAAAAAAAGAGGACCCTCAGGAAAAATAAGTTAAATGGGTGCATACCCATTTTCAGGGGATGGTCTAGCTATGTAACCAAACAGCAAATGTTAAACTGAAATGCTGATAAACTCTGGTATAATAGATCTTTCTGGTGTCAAGGAAATGCCAGCAAGAGAGGTCTCCTCAGCCCCTAAAGAGCACAGAACTAGTCAACATACCTTTGGCTTCTTTCATTGTCTGAGAGACGGTTCTTCGGAGTGTCTCATCTGCTTTATGGAGGATGTTAGTGGAACAAATAATTCTGTCTGTCTCCTGTGTAATACAGACATTGTTAATGGGAATGACCAAGGGATAGACTCATTTGAAGGGACCAGAAAAAAAGCCATGGTGGTTTTGTATGAATCATGTCCAGTTGTAAAGTGGGTGTGCTGGTGAGTGTGCACTAACTGGCTTTGTAGAAATAAAAACTTCCTCCAACCTATATGTAGTGTTTCTGTGCTCTGATGGTGTAAACACTTGCACCTTTGTCCATTTTAAGTCACCAACATAAGGTTCCAGCATTTCTGAACATTTACCATGGGGCTTTGACCAGCCGGCATAGGCCCTCAGCAGCTCACTGACCGGATGTCAGAAGCCAAAGGCTGGTACAGTGCAGTTCTGCTAACGGACCGTTTTTTCACTTTTGCTATCACCAGCTCAAAAGGTCTCCCTACAAAAAAGTTACTCCTTCTCATTTGCATCAAGTCCTACTTGGAATATTTACCTTTTGTTCCGTATTGTCCTCAACACATTTTATGGGGTTTTCCAAAGCAGTAAGCATCAAATCGGTTACCTCCGGGCTGCAGAGAAAGTGAGATAAAGTATAATAAATCTTCCCATAAGACATTTGCCTTTTTAAAGAAGCTGGTGTTCTGAAAAAAAAAAAAGCCATCCTATTACATTTGAACTCAGAGTTCCTATTCTGCCTAGCCCTCTGTGTAGGTTCCACTTGTATCTGGTGTTTGCTACTTTGTGGGTTCTCTCTTCTTCCACCTTTAAACCCCCTAACACTAGATAGAGAAAAAAGGACAGAGAGGAAAGGAGGCAACATTATCATTAGACTGCTTCCTGCATCGAGTTCCTTGAGGCAAGTTTGGTCTTCACCGTCAGGATATCTGACATCTTTATTTCTTTACAAAGGACTACTTAACAAACTATGACCAGTGGCACACACTCATCAGGACTCTAGCCTTTATACATCAATTCCAAACATCACACACTCACAGAAACTAACTGCAGCTTGCAAAATCACACTCCTGCTCGAACGTGAGGCAGATCATAGTCAGTTGCTGCAAAGCAGCCCTGTATCCCCACAACTGGATTAAAACAAAAACATTGACGGAATATTGCTGTGTTTTGTTTTGTTTAAAAAGAAACCAAAAATGCAAAATTCTCACTACAACCTACTTAGGCAACTTTAGCAAGACAGCCAAAAAACGGTGATTCTCACTACACTGGCTGGTCAGCGAGCAACACCCACACCCAGTGCTTGGATTATAGATGTGAGAAGCTACACCCAACTTCACATATCTGTGCTCAGGCCCACTGCAGCATTTTAGCATTTTACCCACTGAGTTATCTCCCCATTATGTTAGAATTTGTTGGAGACATTACAATTTGAACAGTTAAAAGTAGGCATTTATGGGCTGGAAAGATGGCTCAGAGGTTAAGAGCACTGGGCTGTTTTTTCAAAGGTCCTGAGTTCAATTCCCAGCAACTACATGGTGTGGCTCATAATCAACTATAATGAGATCTGGTGCCCTCTTCTGGCCTGCAGGTGTACATGCAGGCCAGAACATGGCATACATAACAAATATATCTTGGGGTGGCGGGGGGGGGGGGGGGGGGGGAAGTAGGCATTTATAAAGAAACTTAGATTCAGATCTCAGCTGTTACAAGTTTGGTGACCCTAGACAAACTAAATTTTCCCAGTTTAGTTTGTCCCTCCACACTCCTCAAGGATGTGGGAGAATGGTCAATCCCATACAGTTAAGCAAGTTTTACAGGGCACCTAACAGGAGAGCGCCAAAATGGCTTAATGTAGGGTACCTGGCCTCCAAAGAACATGCTGAACTCTCAATTATGAGGCTATTCTGCTCCCAGACATTTTTCTCAGGGTTGGGCTTTTCCATCTTTCTCTCCATGAGGAGGATGGTCTCATTAGGCAGCGGCTGCAGTCTCTCGCCATTTCTCTGCAAACATGTTTCCAGGGGACAATCTAGAAAGAGCTGGCAGAAGCCCAGTGAATCTGAAAACAGTTTTAAAATCACCAAATTACCAGCCTGTCTCTCCAGAAATGTGAATTAATTTATACTAGTTCCCAGATGAAGCAGGAAAAACTCCACTTGAAATACTAAACACCCACTTTAAAAGTTAAATCCATAAAAACCCAATCCAATTAAAATCTCACAAAGGCAGCTGCACTTTTGATATGCGTGAATCAATGTTTCCATACGTAAGAAACAAATGTTTTAATTACATTTCCGAGCCAGTTGGTAGACTTCATATCTCATACTTTGGTAATAAAAGTTGTCATCTAACACCAAAAACAAAGGTCTAGAAACAGCAGGTTTAGCCAAGAAGTGGCAAGGCTGGGCCTCGGGTGCTGTAGCAAAGATCAGATCTTGTTTTTCCAAGCAGGTTATAAAATCTTCCCACACGGCTTCCGTCTTGTCGGGCGGGGCAGACATCTGGGCCCCACTAATGTGTGCCACGAGGAAGCATTCCAGGTGCTTTAGCAGTTCTTGTCGAAACATTTTCCATTGGGATGACTACAAAAACAACAGCAAAGAACTGACATTAGGCTTTGGCCAGCGTGCTGGGCATCTTGTTTTACTGCCATTCTGTCCCCATTTAAAATTTCAACTCACAGTACTGAACCATTGCAGACACACCTTGCTTCTCATACCTTCCTGTCTTCGTAGGCCCTGCGCCCTCTCTCCCTGCAATGTTCTCCATACCCTCAGCACTGTTTAAAGCCATCTCAGACTCACTCGTGTAGAAGGCAGTCCAAGCCCTGTTCTGTACACGGTCCCTACTCCAGCAGGGCTTCCATCAGCTGGGTACCTATGTGCGCCTTCATCTCTCTCCTGCTAGGTCACCCAGCCTCCAGCAGAGAGGCTGACACTTGACAGATGTTCCAGAAACGCACTGTAAGTGAATGATGAGGGAGTGAGGGAGCGAGGGCATGAGAATGGAAACCCTTTACAATACAGAAGAACAAGGGAGCCATAATCAATATCCTGCCGAATTACAACCACCTAAGATGTAACGAGGTTGGTTTGTCCTTGAAATGAGAAGGGACACTGGCAGCGCGATGAGTCAGTTGCAAGATCCTTTGGTCAAGACGGGAAGAGCTCTGGCTAACCGTTGGGTTGTGAGGTTGGGAAAGATGGCAGAAACAGACGGGAGCTTGAGAACACAAGTGACCATGGATTGTGAGGGGCGGAGAGCAGACTAGTTCTGAAGTCAAGGCTGGAGCGGAGACAGAAGGGCAGGACGGAGTCCTTCTGCTCGTCCACATAACAGTACGCCAGAGAAGGAAATCCGTGCCTCTTCCTAAAGGGTGGAGCTTTTCTAATCAGTGACTACAGGAGACCCGTAGGGGGAGAGTAGAGAAATATACAGTAATGAAGGTGAAGGAAAAACATTCCTTATAAATAACTTTTTTCTTTCTCCAAAGTGGTGAGAATACTACAATGGACTCCCAATTACAATACTGACCCCCTAACCAAAACGAAATGCTAAATACATTGTATCTTTGTATTCATACTTTTAAAAAAAGATTTATTTATTATGTATACAGTATGCATCAGATCACATTATAGGTGGTTGTGAGCCACCATGTGGTTGCTGGGAATTGAACTCAGGACCTCTGGAAGAGCAGTCAGTGCTCTTAACCGCTGAGCCATCTCTCCAGGCCTGTATACATATATCTTTGTATATATTTACAGAATAGAGTCCTCCTCTTTACCTTTAACTCATGTGACTCGTCTACACTCAGGCACTAAACATCAAGTGTAACCATTTAAAATTTCAGAAGACATTTGCTTTAGAGTAAGTATGCACCTGGAGACAGGACTCTAGTCTGCCACGTGAGCTGCTTCCATGTGCTTCTACAAGCGGTGGGTGCGCCTCACTGGGGTGTAAGTGCAGGGATTAAGAAATTATTCCATCTGGCTGTTAACCAAGAGAGCACCACCTTTCCCAAAACTAGTGGCAGGCCAGGCCCTTCATTTGGTAAATTTTTCCTGGCGGGACCTACGAATTTGGTTATTTATCACTTGTGTTCTTTATTCTCATGGGGAGTTCCAAAATGGTACAGTGCTCCAATCCTACAAAATCTGGTTTCAAACGGCAATAAGCAGATTAAAAAAAAAAAAAAGATTCCTTCCTTTGTCTCGGCCCTAGACTCTAGGAAGAAACACTCCAAGGGATTATTATCAGGAAGTATGTGACTAGGACATCCAACTTGTACACTAAACTCAAAACTTGATCCTGCCATAGGGTTCTTGGAGGTGACATCTGTAGTCCCAGATAACATAATACGCGGGATACGGATGATCCTTGAGCCCCGGAACTTGAGACTAACCTTGGCAACATAGCTAGGCCTTATCTTAAAGTTCCACTGCATAGAATATGCAATATGTGAACGTACCAAACTTGCATAAACACCTCTACAAAGCATGGCCCTCAGCCCCGTACAGTGTAGTCCGAGACATAGGTCTACAGAGCGGAGCTAACCAACTCCCCTAACCTCCAACTCCCATCAGGCTTCCCCTCCCTCCCACGGAGGCACTGCTCGGTCAGGATCCATCCAGGGCGGCTCGCTGTCAATCACGCACGGCCCTACCGCCTGTGCCGAGTCTGCGCACCCCTCAGTTTCCACCCGGTGCTGACCCGAGGCTGTGTGCCCGCGCTGTCCGGAAACGCGGGGGGCAGCACATCGTCGTAGGAGAGGACTCCAGTGGCCCAGCCCTGCTCCCGCCGCAGACGGAGGGCCAGCGCACGCGCGAAGGTCGACTTCCCGGCCGCCGGCAAGCCGCAGAGGACGCACAGTCCCAGCTTCGGCCACCGGTTGCTGCCAGTGGCCCCAGAATCCGCCACGGTCTTCATGGCCCTGCAGTGGTCTCCAGGAACCTTCGCGCACGGTGCGCACGCGCAGTGCCCCAGTACCGTGCCGCGCCCTCTGGCGACACTGAAGAGGAACAAGCGAGGATGTGGGTCCGGGGAAGATGCCTTGTGAACGACAAGGGTATCAGCTGTCCCTGACACTAGTACCCTAGGTCACGGAGTCATTGGCGCTTCTTTTCATAACTCTGAACACTCTTTAAGGGTTCCAGAATTGGGTTTACTCCAGGTTGAATCATTCATTCCCTACCCTCCTCCCATCCCATTCCCCCCCATCCCCCCCTTCCCCCGCCACACTTCAAGCCATTAGGGCTTCCTTTTTGGTTTCGTTATGATAAGGGTTCTCTGTCCAAAAGAGAGACTTGAAACTTCTTAAAGAAGGCTTTGAAAGATAAAGTGAGGGAAATCAAATAGCAGGAGACGAGGCGAGGACAGCATATTTCTGCTCTTCTTGAACTTGATGGGTATAAGGCTTGAGTGTTTTTTATTGAGTCCTGGTACCGCCAGGCGGCAGCAAGTGAGAAGAAATAAAGACAGGAAACGCATATCCTTATCCCTATTACTTGCTGGCAGAGAACACAGGAATTATCGATTTTTTTTTTTAAAGTGGTAGGGAGCTTGGGAGTTGGGATATAAGCCCAGCAGTAGGAAGGCAGACGAAGGAAAAGCAACGTTTGAGGCCAGCCTGTTTTATACGAGACACTGTCTCAAACTCCTTACCCCTCCTAAAAATAAATAAAAAATTAAAAAAAAAAAAAGCAAACAAATTGTGGAGAACTACCAAACAGGAAAAAAATTTGTGGGTGGGTATGGTATAAGAAAAATAAACCTGGATTCTATTTTGACTACTTTTATGGTACTTTTTACTCATAAAGGATATGTTCAAACTGTGGTCAACACTTAAGGATAGAACCAGTGTGTACTGAAGTGAAATACAACTGATACACTGAGGATGTTTTGGTGCACGCCTCTGGAGGTGGAGTTTCGTGGCAAGTTCAAGGCCAGCTTGGTCTACAAAGAGAATTACCAGAGCAACCAGAGCTACAGGGTGAGACCTTTCCCCTAAAGGACCAAGCCAAAACAACAAAAACAAACAAGAAGCAAAATCCAAATGGTAATCTGTTGCCAGGTCTGATGTCATTTATGATTATAAAGTGTACACACACTCTCTATCTCTCTTTTGGAGGAAGATGAACAGCACCGAGCTACCCATCCACTTCCTTTCATGTTTTGTCATCGGCCCAGTACAAAGGCATATCCTTAACCATTCCCTTTTATCCTTCATCCTCTGTAGCCACACAAGTTTCCTTGCTTTCTCTGACAACCAAAAATTATTTGGGGAGATTATATGCATAGAATCAATTAGTTTAAGAAATATCCTTTCTTCTTGAGAATTCCACACAGCTATACAATGTAATATGAATGTATGGCTACCATTGTTTCCCTCTAACACCCCCACATGCCCCTTAACGTGTCCCCCTCCCAACTTCATGCCCCCCCCTTTTTTTGGTTACTCATCGAGTCCATTTTAATATAGTGTTTCAAGAGCAGTTTGGGGGTGGGGGGACGGGAAGATGGCTCAGCTGATAAGAACACTTGATCTGAAAACATGAGTTTAAAGCCCCAGCACCCACGTCAGAAGGTGTGAATGGTAGAGCCGTTGGTTGCTGTAACCCAACATTTGGGGTTAGAGACAGGTGGCCCCTGAGAGCTGGTGCTGTGTGAAACCCTATCTCAAGGCAATAAGGTAGAGAAGCCAGGGAGGAGATGCCTCCCTCCGCCCTCCGCATGCACATGCGCAGCTCTACACACCCAGTCACATGCTTGTACCATGACCGGACGCCATACCACCCCACACAGTTTTAAGGTTTACACTGAGGTTCAGTTTTGAATTGTATATTCTGTCGTTGTATTTTAAAGGCAATAGCAACCAAACCCAAGGCTCCACAGACTCTCAATAACTCTGCTGACTGAACAATAATGTCCAGGAATTATTCAGGATAAGTCTGGAAACAGTTACAGATTTAAACAATTATTGACTCCAGATCAGTTTCACTACTACAAAACAAAAAACAAAACAAAACAAAACAAAAACCTCAAAAACTAAAAAACAAAAAAACCTGTGTAGTTTACTCTCCTCTTTCCATTAAAGTAATAAGAAGCACTGTTTTCTACTCAGATAATCTGTTTCCTTTGCTTCTTTGCCTCTTCCTCCTCCTAATCAGGTTCGTTCGCCAGGCCCCTTCATTTTCTATTCAAAATACAGTTGCATCTTCACTGCCACCATATTAATCACTTTTCCCATTACCTGAAAAAAAAAAGCAACTTAAACATTTGTTTCGCCTTGGTGTTCAAAGGAGCAGTGAGCTCTGGTAGGGAAATCATGTCCGCAGAAACACGATGCAGACTGCCATACCATATCCACAGGAAGCACGGGGAGACCAATGCTGGTGTTCCACTTGCTGGGCTGCTTTCAATTTAAGTCCAGGACCCCAGTCCATAAGATGCCCACATTTGGCGTCTTCTCGCCTTAGTCAGCCAAATCTAGAAAATTCCTCCCATAAACAACCAACCAACAGAAACTCCCTCACAGGCATGCCCCCAAAGCATCTCTCACCGTGATACTACATCACGTAAGGTTGACAATATTAACAATCACAGTTGCCTTTCAGTCCTGGGCTCCACAGGTTCGAAACTCTCAGTGGAACCTCTGCCTCCAGATACGCTCTGAAGTGTGTAATGTTTCCAAGTCTGGATAGAGCCAGTGGCTGTCTAGGAATCCACCACACAACAAATGCATTAACATTAGCACATGTACTTCCCCCCCAGCAGGAAGCCATCATCTCGACCTCTCCTACCCCCCCCCCCCCGCCACACTTTCCACTTTTGTATCTATATTCCCAAAATTCTTCAAATTTTAAAAAGTTAAGAAACATTATGCTATCTGTAAGCTCTGGGAACATAACTTTGTATTATCTCGCCAAGAGTCAGCCCCCCATTGTGCTCTATGTCAACAAGTCATTTGAGAGGAGGGACCTAGTTGTGTTTCTGTTGTTGTTCTTGTTTTCTTTTTCAAATGCCTAAGTGGTGATTGATGGGGCCACTCATTGTGGGTGCTGCCATGCCTGGACTTCTCCGTGGCAGCAGCAGCAGCTCCTCCCTCCAGGTGCCTGCCCCATCTGAGTTCATGTCTTGACCTCTTTCAAATATATCCTTTCCTCCTCAAGTTGCTTTGGCATTGTGTTTCGTTGCTGCAGTGATGATCCAACTAAGACTCCCATAGTATGGTAGGCTGATGAAATTCACTCAGTTTGACTACTCTATTATCATGTGAACTATTTTTCCATTCTATTGGATCGGTGTGTGTGTGGGGGGGGTGGTTTCATGAGTAGTGCTACCAGGAGCACATTCTCCCATGTGGATGTATGCAGAAGTCACTATCAAGAGCATCTCATGATATGTGTTAAACTTCTAAAGAAACAAACTGTTAGCTGGGCATGGTGGCACACACTTTTAATCCCAGCACTTGAGAGGCAGAGGCAAGTGGATCGCTGTGAGTTCGAGGCCAGCCTGGTCTACAGAGTGAGTCTGGGACATCCAAGGCTACACAGAGAAACCCTGTCTTGAAAAACAAAGAAAAAGAAAAGAAAAGAAAAGAAAAAGAAAACAAACTGTTTTCAAAATGATTATATGAATCTTAATTACTATTATTATTTTAGGGAAATGCAAGACACACTGTCTTGATATTTTGTCTGTATAATACCATAAAATAGTGTTCCCTTGTGGTCATTCTTTGCGTTCCTCTAATCACTAGTGAGGCTGAGTATTGCTTTTTTTTTTCTTCAGGGTTTTTCTTGGAGACACAAACTCTTCTGTGAAATGCCTGCTGCATTTTGTCTGTTTTCTTTTGTCTTGTGCTTTTCTTATTGTACTTATCTTTCTCACACAAATCGCCTGAAACTGGAGTTACAGGCTGTTTGAACTGCCCAACTCTGGTCCTTTGCGCATTTGTGAGGGCAGTAAATGCTCCAAACAGCTGAGCCCTCACTACAGCCCTTGAAGGGTCACTTTTCTATTTACTTAAATGGCTGATAACTAAGCTATATTTTCAACATTGTGGGTGGTATACTTAGAGCTTTCTTTTATGACCCCAAAGACTGAAGTAGTGCTTTTTTTGGTATTTATTTATTTATTTACTTATTTATAAGTAAACATGATAAATTAACACACATTGTCTGTAGAAAGTTTCGGTGTGGGCCTTTTAGTTCATCTGTCATTTCCTGTACATGGTCAAAATCCTGAATTCAAGAATTATTTGAGTTGCTTCCCTGCTGATTTTTATAGGGGGATTAACAAAACATCATCTCGTTTCCCATCCTGTCCACTCAATTTACATCCCATTATACCAATTACTGTAGGTAACCAACTGAATCTGTGACCAGTGAGGGAAGGAAAGAAGGTATAGTTATGTGGTCCTATCCAAAATGGAAATTAATTTCCTATAACCACCTTGCTGGGATGTATATTCCTGGAAAAAGGCAGGTATATTTAGTCACTAAGAACTAATTATTTAAAATCAGGCTGGTCTTAATGGTTCCATTATCAAATGAAGGGGGCTCAAGAAAATTAATAATTCCTCTTCTAAAAAGTACCTTTCAAATATATGTTGATTCATATTATGAAAACCGATTTTTTTTTTTGAGACAGCGTCCTGCTGTTGCCCAGTTCAGTCTCTAACTGTGAACTTAAGTGATCCTTCCGCCTGTTTCTCAAGTAGCTGAGACAACAGGCATATACCATCATGTCCCACTGAAAACAGACTTGAAGTATTCTCCTAGAGGGTATATTGAGTTCTTATGAATCAATAAAATATAACAACTTAAAACAGGAAACAAACAAACAAAAAACCTCATTTAAGATAATACTGGCTGTTGGGGGGAGATTTCTAACTTTTTTTTTTTTAAGACAGGGGCCTCACTATTTAGGTCTGGCTGTACAGAAACTATACAGACCAGGCTGGCCTCAAACTCATAGAGACCCACCTGCCTCTCCCTCTCAACTGCTGGGACTAAAGTCATGCACCACTTCCCCCTAGCAACTAACAAATATTCTTAATTCTTTCCAAAGGAAAAACAAAGAGAAAATCCCTTGCAACTCCTTACATATTGAGATTGAGGCCAGCTTTGAACCATAACAATGCAGGCTTTGAAAAGAACCCCAAATGTTCACAATTTTTGCTTTGCTGTGCTTCTTTTTGTGATAAAGCTGCTACCGGTCACCAGCGTTATCTATTCCACACGGTGGAACTGTTCTGTACAAATACAGACGTATTCCTTACACCAGCAAGCTTCCAGCTGGTGAGGAAAGCAACTATGGAAACTGGCTAAGCCTGGGACGGCAGGAGGATTGTAGTTCTTCAAAGTGCAGTGTAGCCGAGGGAACGATTTCGTTCTGTAACAGAGATTTAAGCTTGGCTATGAGTGATAGGTTCCCCCAATTATTGGAAAGAAAGAATATTCTAGGGAAAGGAGATTGGGAGGAAGGCAGGATCAGAGTGCAAGGGGCTTTGAAATGCTGAGGTGTAAAGGTCATGTTGGTTCCATTAGCAACATCAAAGGGTAGAGGGCAGAGCCCGGGATGACGTAGTGGAGATAAAGATGGGCACATGACCTTGGTAAAGAAACTTCCAGAATGGCTCAGATGAAGCTAACAGCTCAACAACAGGGACAAACAGAGATTGAGAAAATGAGGAAATGGCAATTTAGTGGCAGGAGTCTTTTATGACAGGTGTCTTTAGGTTTCTGATTCATCAGCCTTAATTAAGGAAGTCAAAATGCACACTTGTGCACAAAACTGCAAGTTGCTGCTTCTAGAGTGTACTCCCCTTTGGTTGGTCCACACGTGTTCACCTAATTCATAACCAGAGGAAGTGGGACAGGGCAAGACAGTACAAAGGCTCCCCCATCTTCTGCTCTCGCTGAGGCTGGTTCCAGGTTTACCTAGAATCTGATCTCCTTGATGGAGAGTCCTCTGAAAAACTACCCTATTTGGTTCCTATTCCAGTAACTAAAGGTCAGGATGCCCTAGCTAACTTATCTCACTCAGCCTTTGTTAAAACTGCTTGTTTGTAAGGCACCTCCTCCAGCTAACTGTTTATTTTAGCCGTCTGTCTGTGCAGACCCTCCTTGTCTGGCTAAGGGCTTCTGTTAGCTTCTGTTAAAACTGCTTACTCTGCACAGCCCTGCTGACACAGCTCAGTGAGATGCCTCGACTTTGAAAAACCGTCTTCTGGACACTCAGGGGCTACACCAAGTTTCAGCCGGCTATGCACTCTGAGTGTTTATCTTCAGTGTTTATCCATACTATACAGACCAAGAATGATGACAGCTTAGGGTGAGTGAAGTTTAAAAACAAACAAAAAGAAACATTTTTTTTCTTAAATTATAGGTTACTGTTTCTGGACTTTGTTTATATTGAGTCTTTGATTTCCCTTTCAAACTTGGTGAACTCATTATACATACTCTGGTGACTGCCTATAGGAAAATACATCCAACCATCTTTTTCTTGCCAGATTACAGTTTTGGACAGGGGTCCACACAGAGACTAAAATGAAAATTAAAGCAAAACTTTTTCATGAGTAGTTAACTCGAAGTTCTGGGACAAAACTAGGTGAACACAACTATTCTCCAGAGTTTAGATGGCCTCAGGCACAGCATTGAAATTCAGGTATTCCACATTTCTATTAAAAAAAATTCTTACCCCACCTCAAAAGGTGTTTAAATTATCTACACAAGCCACTTCAGGAAGATAACTGGGGGCAGACAATACCTAGCTTTCTTCCTGTATCTATAAAGTTTCAACTTCCCCTTGATCTCTCTTGTCACCTCAGAAAGCTTGAAGGTCCAATCTACTTCCGCAGTGACGGAAAACCTTTGCCAGTTCTTGCCAGGCCCAAGAGTGAATAACTTAAAAAAAAATTTTTTTTGTTTATTGCATATGAGTGCTTTATCTGCAGAAGAGGGTATCAGATTACGTTATAGATGGCTGTGAGCCACCATGTGGTTTCTGGGAATTGAGCTCAGGACCTCAGCGCTCTTAACCACTGAGCCATCTCTCCAGGCCCAAGAGTGAAGAACTTTTACGTCTCAGCTTTGAGCCCCGTGGATGTTACTTTGAAGAGTTCTGCCACTCGGGGTATGCAAGCGCGTTCCCCCTGGTTGCAGAGGCCCAGGAACCGGGTCTTGGTCGCACTATTGATTCATCTGTTTAATTGCCTTCTGCCACTCAGCATTATTCAGCAGTGCTAAACCTGAGCTCCACGCTCCACTCCACAGCAGCCCACGGAGGAGACGTGAGGAGTAGAATCACACGATGAGCTGTGGTCCCCAGGGGGCGGCATATACTCCACAGGTCTGTGCAGGAAGGGACCCTGGCGTCCTCTCCCAAGGTCCTCCGATTGGGAGCTGCTCTTACAGGTTGCTTGAAGCAAGGAGACCACACCAATCTGCTTTGAGACTACCATAAGGGTCCCCAAACCGTGTTCCCCCGCCCCCGCTTTCCCAAAACATCGCTGGTCAGCTGGCTGGGTCGCCATAGCTAACTTCGAAATCAACTGCTTCGTTTTCGCGCGCAGAGTATCGCGCATGCGCACGGCACCTGTTCCAAAAGTAAGGAATTCAGGGCTCTAGGGAAGATTTTTTGAATAAACTTCGGGAAGTCAGACGAGATGCGCATGCGTATCTCTGGTGATTGGTTTCTTGGGATTTGAATGGGGGGGGGGAGAGAACCGGAAGTTGTACTGAACCTTCACCTCCACTCGGCACTGAAGGAAACGCAAGCTCCGCAAGAGAGGTTCCGGCGCGGCTTGGGCTGAAGGAGACAGAATGGAGACCGCGATCGAAGATCCGGGACTGGACCGCGGCCCGACGCTGACCTCGTCCTGGGATGCGGTGTGCGGGGCGTTGACCCAAAGCCTCCTTCTTACCCGGGTTGGGCCAGGTGTCCAAGACTTGGACTTCGAGCAGTTGCTGGTGCCGCCAGCTCCGGGGTGCGCCGGGCCGGGGCCGGGTGACAGTCACGCTACTGTCGGGAGGAGGACGGGAGCCGAGGCAGCGGGGGAGCTGGGCTGCGGGGTCGGCCGCGGTGGGCTGAGGGCGGAGGCCCCGGGAGGTGGGCGAGGCTGCGGGCAAGTGGTACCCGCTGGGCCGAAGAGGCCTGGTGAAACTCGGATTCAGGATCCTATTGTCAGGCGGGACACTTCCACAGGCTCCTCTCCCCCACACCCGAAATCAATCAACCTTCTACTCGGGGGAATAAGAACCAACCAAGTTCAGCCATGAAAAACCACGGCATCTTAGAAAAAAGACACATTTGCAGTCTTTCGTTTGCATTCACTAAACGCTTTTAATTGACTGCGAATGAATTAAGAGATTTGAGTAGAATGCCCACGGTGTATGTAGGTGGGAAGGAATGCCCTGCCTCCTTATGAATTCGGTGTGGGGCAGCTGTGGGTGCTGGGGAAGGTTCTTGGTCCTCAGGGCATGTAGAAGGGATCACTGGGTTATGGTTCTATTCAGGAAAGTTCTCTGTGTGATGTTTTATAAATTTCCTTCTCAGCCGGGATCTGGTGAGTCTGAAAAGCAGCCAGAGCTCCCGAGGTGAAAACCCTTGCTTCCTGAAGTGTGAGCCTAATGAGGGTGAAGAAATCCTTTCGGTTGGCATTCTGAGTTCAGCAAGAAACATGGAAATATACGTAGGGGAGGAGTACTGTGGAACCAGTCGGGGCAGGAAGGTCTGCACGGTCCTGGATGACAGGTTTGTGACTTGTTCAGGTGACAGTGTTCATCTCAATCAGTGTCTTTAGTCTCCGCGCTTTCAATGTCTGTGGATTTTCTAACATTGGCGGGAGTCGTTAGGGAAGAGAAGGTAAAAACATACCAATTGGCATAGGTTAGACCACTAAGCCTTCAAACGACCAGGTAGATGAGCAAGCTTATAAATACGGAAATTTAGGTAATTAGTGGGAGAGCTTTATTAAAATGAAGACCTGGTAAGTATTCTTGTTTCTCTCATTTAACTCAGCAGGGTCTCTTTTTAAAACAATTAGACATTCTAAACTCTGAATATATTCCTTTCGAGAAAGCGCCGTGTAAGTGTATATAAAGCTAAGACTGCCACATCAGCCTATTTATTAACTTATTATAAGATGGGCAATTTGTGATTTTTTTTTCCCCTAGTCTCTTATAAGGTTCTGCCCAGATCTATCCTTAATATGATCCAGACTCCATGCCCTACACATGTTTGAAATAATAGCGGTGTTTACAGAGCTTTAAAATATGCTGCGTGCTACCTTGTTCAGGCTTCCGAGATAGCTGCTAAGTCAGGAACCTCTCACTCCCTGTGCCTGACCAGGAAAAGGGAATTCAAGCGATGAAGTAGTGTCCCCAAAACATTTGTTAAGTAGATGTTAATGTTTACAAGCAATGGCTGTTAAAAGTCCATTCTTTTATTTTAGCGAACACGAAGAGATTGTGTTGTACAAAAAATATCTAAAATTGGAGTCTCCCGCACATGCTTGTAAAATAAAGGTAAGTCATTGCCAAATTTTAAGATTCAAAGTCTTGTTTTTGTTCTACACATAACTTATTTTCCCTTGGTTTGGCAGCACAAATAGTCCACCTTGGTCTAGGTTCAGTCCAGAGATGCTTAGTTAGCTTGTAAAGGGGTATTATTGTCTAAAAAAATTACCAGTCCTTAAAACATTGAAATTAAAAACAAAAACAAACAAACAAACAAAAACAACCAACAACAAAAAGCCCATTGAAATTCTCTTTACAGTGTGGTACTTTATTAGTTACAGAAAAATGTCTCATTGTATAGTAGTGCTATATTTTGAAGCCTTGTGAAACTCAGCTAAGAACATTTTAAAAGTCTTTCTATAAAGCTATAGCAACACAAAAGGCAGATGTAAAATTGTCCCTGCATGTAAAGGATGGAGAAAAAGTTCAAACAAGGGAGCCAGAGATTTTAAGAAATTCAGACTATTGTCTTCAAACAGACAGATATTCTTTTTTTTTTTTTTTTTCTTTCCAGTTTTTGGTTTTTTTGGTTTTCCCAGACAGGGTTACTCTGGATAGCCTTGTCTGTTCTGACTCACTTTGTAGACCAAACTGGTCTCAGATTCACAGAGATCCACCTGCTTTTGCCTTCCCGAGTCCTGGGAATACAAGCATGTGCCACTGCGCCCAGCTTCAGAAAAATATTCTTCAGATGGATATTAGTGATGTTGTCAGAGTTTAGGGATAGGCACTGAGTTGGAGAACTCAAGTCCGCTTAAAATACTAATGCAGCTTTGTTGCCAGCCAGCAGTTTGGCCATTGGCAGCTTACTTAACTATTGGCACCTACTTCACAAGGAAAATTAATGGTCCCTAGAAACCAAGTTCTTGGGCCCTTTTAATCTCTGAAAGTATGTGCTTATTATCACAGGAGAAAGACTTAGTTTTCATATAAGAAATGATTCTCACTGAAGAGCACAGTTCATAAAACTGGTATCCCAATGCCACTTAAAGTGGAATAAACTAATAGCCTGTAAAGGCATTTAAATAAAATAATTTACCTATCGAGAATGTTAGTACGCGTTGATAGCAGCTACTGCACAAGGCATTTAGGAATGCCAGCCTCCGTTTTAGTGGGACAAGGCAGATGATAATCAGGTTTACTGATTGTATATAACATATATAATATAAAATATCTACTGTAGTCTCTGGTCATGGTGGTACAGACCTTTAGTCCCAGTACCCGGGAGGCTGGGGCAGGTGGATTTCTGTGAGTTCAAGGCCAGCCTGATATATATATAGCAAGTTGCTACATAGAGAGACTCTGTCTCAAGAAATTACACAAAACAAAAAATATACTGTAGTCAATGATGAAAAAAAGGGTCTTGGGGTTATAAAACATAAAGGAAACAGTAGGGCCCAGTGTAGTGACACACACCTATAATCCCAGTACTCAGGAGCATCAGTTTGAGGCCAGCCTGGTCTATGTAGTTAGTTCCAGACTCTCCAGAGCTAAATACTGAGATTTTGTGTGAAGACACTAAAATGTAAAAATACAGATTAAAGAAGGAAGGTAATAACAATAATAGAATATAAATTTAATGGGTGTTTCCCTAGCCGTTGAGGACTGTCCCATATTTGGTACCACACTCAGAGTTTAGGGAATACCAGTTTTTTTTTTACCTCTGTCTTTGTAAGAGGAGTTTATGTGTCTGTCAAAGTGAATAATTTTTGCAACTGTTCTGTGGAAGCATGTGTTAGTCTGAAAGCTTTCAACTAGGGAAGCCCTCTGGCATGTACGGAAGCTTCTGTAAATGTTCCTAATACAGAATTCTGAGCTCTCACTCAGTGACACTAGTGGCTATTTTGGCACAAACCTCTATGCAAAGTTATCTCACCATCCTCTGCTTCAGGCTTAGCATTTGCCCAGGATCGCACAGGTTGTGCAATAGCAGATCTTAAAATTTAAACTCAGGGACTGGAGAGATGGCTCAGAGGTTAAGTGCACTGGCTGTTCTTCCAAAGGTTCTGAGTTCAATTCCCAGCAACCATCTATAGTGAGATCTGGTGCCCTCTTCTGGTGGACAGGCACACATGCAGGCAGAACATTGTACACATAATAAATAAATCTTAAAAAAAAAAATTAAACTCAGATGTATCTGATTTAAAGCCCTTCCCTTATACTATAAATGAAACGCCTTTTGGTTCAGAAGCCTAAACTGTCTGAGTGTTGGGAGTAATGGCTTTGTGGCAGGCAAGCACTAACCTAGCATCTTTGTGGCAAGCACTAACCTAGTGTGTGTGAGTTACTGTTCTCTCAGTACCCCAAAGTGAGTGGGAAGACACAAAAAACAAAAAATGGAAAATCTGTGCTGATAAAAGGGATGAGAGCCAGGCTCCAAGCTGGAGTGTCTTTCACCTACTTAGAAAGTAACCCTGAAGCCAGGAGTGGTGGCGTGCACCTTTAATCCCAGCACTCGGGAGGCAGAGGCAGGTGGATCACTGTGAGCTCAAGGCTAGCCTGGTCTACAAAGTGAGTCCAGGATAGCCAAGGCTACACAGAGAAACCCTGTCTCGGAGGGGAAAAAAAAAAAAAAAAAAAGAAAGTAACCCCGAACTCTACTTTTTATGTAAACCACCAGCTGCTTAACACATTAAGTAGTCCTTGTTGAACTGCAGAAGACTGAATTATGGTTAGGATTAAACAAACCCTGTGTGGTCATCTGGACAGTTTTATTATTTTATATTAAATAATATTAAAGCCAACTGGGGTACACTAAGATGGAGGGTTCTTGGGTTTCCTTTTCTCTCTGGTCAGATGGAGGACTCAAACCTGGGCCTTGAGCATGCTAGTCAGGTGCTCTACTGCTGAGCTGTCCCCCCAGCCAGGTGTGGTTTACCTTTAATTCCTTAAACTAAGTAAACAAAACTTTCATATTCTGTATGTTTATCTTATGGCTTGGAAAGGATATCTTTACCTAAATACTTGGTGTTTGCCTCATGATACATTGGAATTTATTTTCTAACGTTTAAATGTACTTGAAGCTAACTTTTAGACTCTTGAGTGGCCTGTCTTGCTGTGGTTATACCAAGCAGTGTCTTTGAGTGAAGGTTGTTTTTAAAACCGCTGTCGTTTCTTGTTTGATGATAGTTGCTGTCCTTCGGTGGAAAGCACTGTGTCCTCGTCAGTAAAGTGGTGGTGCACGTGAGACCAAGGTCAGCAACTCCTTCCCCGAGCTCTCCTGCTCTAGGGTCACGGATCGACCTGGACAATGTCCAAACCATCATGGAGTCCATGGGTTCGAAGCTTTCCCCTGGAGCTCAGCAGCTGATGAATATGATCAGGTTTCAGCAGCAGGCAAGTAAAGATGTGTCATATTCTGTTTTCAAGAGCTGGCTTGTGGCTGTGGTACAGAACCTGAGTTCAGATTCCTAGAGCTCATGTAAAAGCAGGAAGCATTATTTTTTCCCCTCTTTTTCTTTTCTTTTTTTTTTAATTGAAAAATAAAATAATTCATATCACATCTCATTTGCTATCCCATCCCATGCATCCTCCCATTCCTCCCTCCCTCCTTCCCACTTTCACCCCATTCCCCTTCCCTATGACTGTGACTGATGGGGACCTCCTCCCCCTGAATATGATGCTAGGGTATCAAGTCTCTTCTTGGTAGTCTGCTACCCTTCCTCCGAGTACCACCGGGCCTCCCCATCAAGGGGACATGGCCAAATATGGGGCACCAGAGTTCGTGTGAAAGTCAGTCCCCACTCTCCACTTAACTGTGGAGAATGTTCTATCCCTTGGCTAGATCTTGGTAGGGATTTGATGATGACTGCACATATTGTCCTTGGTTGGTGCCTTAGATCAAGCAGAACCCCTGGGCGCAGGAAGCATTATTAGATGTGTCCGTGATCCCTGTGTTCCTACAAAAAGAGGAGAAGATGGGAGGTGGAGGCATGAGAAATCCCTTGGAGTTCACTAAGGGGTTAGACCTTGTCCCAAAGAGGTGCAAGGTGAGAGCTTGAAGTAATCCTCTGACTTTAGAGCTCCCCTACTCCCAAACACACACACACACACACACACACACACACACACACACACACACACACACACACGTGCACGCACACATGCCCCTCTTCCAAACGCAAAAAACCTGAAACTTCTTTTTAATGCTGACCTTTTATACAGTAATATAGTATATTGATTTTTCTATTAATTTCTACACTGATGATTTAATCGTCATCTGTTTATAATTTTTATAAAAGCCACATTTTGTAGACTTGCTCTTCTACAAAATGTTCTGACTGCATATCCTCAGTGTTTCCTGAACTCATTTTACACATTTATTCAGCAGTGAAGAAGTCTCTGGCTTGTTCCGTCTTTAGGGAATGAAGGTAATCAGTTAGTGTGTAGCCGACCACCCTGGTCGTAGCCCCGTTCTCCTCTCCTTCCAGTCCGACCTTCCCTCACCCCCTCCCCTATTCCTTAGAAAAGGGGGGCCCCTTCCCATCCACCCCAGTTCATCAAATCGCATCAGGACTGAGCGTGTCCTCTTCCCCTGTGGCCTAGCAAGGCAGTCTAACCAGGGGGAATGATCAAAGAGCAGGCAACAGAGTCCATGTCAGGGACAGCCCCCATTGGCGACATCGTTGTAGGGGGCATCAGTCCAGTCCATGCATGGGTCTCGGATGATGCTTCAGCCTCAGCAGCCCCTCTGGGCCTTGCTTAGTTGGCTGCGTTGGCCTCTTCTTGTGGAGCTCCTGTCACCTCTAGGTCCTTTTCTCCCTCCTCACTCTTTTCCACAAGACCCCCTACGCATTGCTCAATGTTTGCCTGTGAGTTTCAGCATCTGTTTTGAAGCGCTGCTGGGTGGAGCCTCTCAGAGGACAACTCTGAGGCTCCTGTCTGCAAGCAGAGCAGAGTATCCTTAATAGTGTGAGGCGTTGGCTCTGTCCCATGGGTAGGTCTTGGGTTGGGCCAGGCATTGGTTGGACAGTCCCTCAATCTCTGCTCTATCTTATCCGGCACATCTTGTAGGCAGGGTAAATTTTGCATCGAAGTTTTTGTGGGTGGGTTAGTGTCCCCTCCCTCTACTAGGAGACTTGTCTAGTTAAAGGGTGTCTTCTTCAGTCTCTGTGACCTCTGCTACTAGGAGTCTCTGCTAGAGTGCCCCTTAAATCCTCCTAAAAAGCCTACCCTTACTTAGGGCTCCACCTTGTCACAGAGATGCTCCCACCACAGTTTCTTTTTTCTCTACAGGCCTCTGTCCTCCTGGCCGGGCTCTCCTGGTCTGATCTCCACCCTCAGATCTCTCTGCGCTCCCACTCTTGTTCCCTCTCTTCAGCCACTTCCATGTCTCTTCTATTTCCCCTTCTGAGAGAGATTTTTGCATCCTCCTTGTTGCTTATCTTCTTTGGGTCTGTGCATTATAATATATTTATCCTGTGCTCTATGGCTAAAATCCATTTATACGTGAGTACATACCATGTGTATGTACCCATGGGTCTGGGTTGCCTCACTCAGGCTGATCTTTTCTAGCTTCATCCATTTGCCTTCTATGTGGTGAGTGATGAGACTGAGAAAGGTATACTTGCTGGGCTGTGGTGGCCTACACCTTAGTCCCTGAACCCGGGAGGCAGTGGCAGGCAGAGCTCTATAAGTTTGAGGCCAGCCAGGTCTACAGAGTGAGTTCCTGGGCAGCCAGGGCTCCCCTGAAAAACCAAAAAGAAAAAAAAGAAAAAGGAAGGCATACTGAAATTAGTGACTGCGCTCAGTGGCATTTCATTTGGGCTGTGAAGGAGGAAGATGAGGTCAGCGGGTTTGTCTAGAGGCTGGCTATTTTAGAGGAATGCTAGTAACGGATGAGAGCTGTGCTGGACGGAGTGGGGTTTGCTAAGAAACGAAAGGAAGTGAACACACAGGAGAGATTTAAGGACTTGTGCTAGATCATAGAGAGCTTGGATGCTGTTTTAAGTTTGCAAGCATTTTGGCCTATTTTAAAAGAGGTGTTTTTTGTTTTTTGGGATTTTTTGTTTTTGTGTTTTGAGACAGGGTTTCTCTGTGTAGCCTTGGCTGTCCTGGATTCACTTTGTAGACCAGGCTGGCCTCGAACTCACAGCGATCCGCCTGCCTCTGCCTCCCGAGTGCTGGGATTAAAGGCGTGGGCCACCACGCCCGGCTTTAAAAGAGGTTTTAAACCACTGTTATGTGGAAGGTAAACCAAAGGAAAGTAAGACTACGGCAGAGAGACCCAGCTGTATGTGATTTCTCTCCCCCAGATGAGAGGTGAGATTAATAAGCCAAGAAGCACAGTCATTGGGACTAGATAGTTAACACCATTCATTATTTGAAGCGGTGAAAAATTGAGGTTTTGAGGATGACATTACCAGAAATATAAGTGGAACCAACGGGATGAGGACACTTGATAAAAGGAGTCCAGTTTGGGGAATGTAAACTTTGCTGTGAACAAGGCGTTTCCTGGAAGGATATTATGGCATTTGCAGATGGGGTCAGGAGAGGAGAGGTGGCTGGGTAGAAGGGAGGCTTGGGAGGTGTTCACCACAGTAGGAACACAGTGAGCAGAGAGGCTGAAAGTAGAAAGACCGACCCCTGGCGAGTAGCTGCATCTGGCAAACCGTGGGCAGAGGGAGGAGGACTAGAAGGAGAGCAGGCACCATGTGATCGAGTAGCAGCTGCCGTCAAAGGGAGGGTCTAATGCCCGGTGAGCTGAGGCTGGCTCGTGCCTGTCACTCAGGAGTTCTGCCTCCCTCAGCAGGGTCAGTCATAGTGTTCCATGATGAAATCCTCTTCTACCACTGTAAAGATCACAGTGTCGATGTGGAAACTTAGAAAACTTGTAAGTACTGCCGGCTTTCACTGCGGGAGTCAGGGCAGCCCTGGAGTTTGGGCAGAGGTAAGAGAACCAGGAGACCTGAAGATTTCGGAAATCACGAAAGCATTTTAAAACAAATGGCGGTCTCTGGTTTACTTCCTGCCCAGCGTTTTCTCACTTGGTTCCTTAGGCTCCTGCCTGGTCCTCCTGCTCAGCCACACAAGCAGAATGCGCTCAAAGGGAAGCCGAGGCCCCTGTTTCACGTGTAAAGCCGCTGCCTGCTTGTCTGTGCACTTAGTTAGTGTGCACCCGGCTGTCATCCTGGCACTCCTTCCTCCCTTTCCTTGGCGACAGGTCCTTGGGTCTCTGTTGACGTTCTTTTCTGGTGCTCAGATTCCTCACGTACACAAGCACGTTGCTACCGCAGGGCCTGTGTATTCGGTTGTTTCCTTTGGCTGGAACTCCCCTTCTATGATGTTATTGCATCTGTTTTCTTCTTATTCTGATTTCGCCTTAGTCTTTATATCCTTAAATGAGACCTTCTCTCTCACCCAGGTCATCGTCTACAGTAGTGCATTCCTCCTAATCTTTATCACAGTTTTGTCTGTGCCCTGTTGATGAGATTGATATATATTAGTTAGTTATTGTTTTTCCTCATTAAAGCAAGGAATCCTGAGTGCTGAGATTAAAAGTACATGCACTCGGAGACTTGTTTTTTTGTTTATGGCACTATGTGTATGTACACATATATGCTGGTTTGGGTTATCCTATAAATACTTCTTCCAGTGTTTTAGCCAGGGAATTTAAATAATAATAGAATATAAAGCACATTGTGGAGGATTGGATAGTAGCTGGAGATATTGAGTGCAAACGGGTTTTTCCAAGAAGTTTAGACATAAAGTGGAAATTAGAAGGTAGATATATGAAGAAACGTTGAGGATAGTGGAAATATTTGTCAGCTTTTGAGGTTTGTGCCTTTTTAGGAGTTAGGACAGTTTGATTTTTCTTTCTCCTCCCCCCACCCCATATCTTTTATGCAGGATCTCTCTTACGGAGTCCAGGCTGCTTTAGAACTCACTCTGTAGGCCAGGCTGGCCTCAGTCTCACAGAGATCCTGCCTCTGCCTCCTGACTACTGGGATTAAGGGTGTGTCCCTCCATGTCCAGCTAGTCTGATTCTTTCTTAAAATGTGTTCCATAGACTGCAAAGTCCTTTGTGATGTTTTCAGAAGATTGACTCCAGGCCCTTTCTTGTTACCTACAAATCTGACAGGGTAGAGTTTAGGAATCAGTGTTTTAAATGGTGATTTCTGAGGCAAAGTTCATGTGTAATATAATCTTTTAGTAGATGTAAAAAAGCAAATAACAAATATGAAGGATTATGGAAATGATTAGAGGAGAGTGATCAATTAAATATAACCAGCTCACTATCTTTTAAAAACTTGACTCTGAGAAAAATTATATTTTTTCTGGCTTTATTCTATTAATAATAAGTTTTCTATTCCATGAATTTCTCTCAGAGAAAGTTATTAGGTGGAAAGTAACAGTGTTCTTGCTGCTATCACTCTGTTCCCCAGAGGTAACCAAGGCGACAGTTGGTGTGTATCCTTTGAGTTTTCTCTGTGTACTGAAACACGTGGAAGGTCTTCCTTCTTGACAGCCACAGTGATGGGTTACTACCATGTACCTTGTGGCCAGGGGTTCTGGAATCCAGAATTGAGCTTGTGGAGCATATGGCGGTTGTATTTTTAAATTTTTGAGTCACTTCCATGCTGTTTTCCATTATTGCATTTTACATTTCTGCTGGCTAGTTTTTATAATTAGTGATTTTTCTATTGTTTTGTTTTTGAGACAGGGTTTCTCTGTATAGAGTTGACCAGGTTGACCTAGAACTCACAGATATCCACAGATATCTACCTGCCTCTGCCTCCTGAGTGCTGAGATTGAAGGTGTTCACCACCATGCCCAGCTTAGTGAATTTTTTTTTAACAGATAACTACAGTATATATTTGTCAAAAAGGATTACCTTTAACAAATACTTTTACAGTTAAGATTATCTAATTTTTTTTCCTGCCCATAATTTTGACATGGACTATAGTATAAATATCATTACTGTTAGTGCATATTTGTCAATTCCCTAGTGTACAGTTTTGAGCTGTAATAGAGAGTGGGCATTTCCATTATGACCAAATAAAGCTCTTTTAAGCTAAAGGAAGGGTGTCTAATGCTGTAACTGTGTAAATATAAATGATTTTTTTGTTGTTGTAGCAGGGATAAGTTAAGGTTTATTCAAAACTGGCATTCAGTAGAACAAGATAAATTAACAACAGGGTAACATTTTTTACAAAGAGCCTTTTTGAAAATGAAGTTCAGTAAAGAGGTTAGATAGAGACTGGCTATTGTAGACGCCCCTCACCCCAACCTCTACTTCCCGGGCCGTTATCCTGCCTTCCTACTTGATTTTTCCCTAAAGTATCATCATCATCTCCATCCTGTGATATAGTCCCTCCTCCCCACTTCCTCCCTCCCTCCCTCTCTCCCTTCCCTCTCCTTCCATGTCTTGGATCTTCCCATGCTTATATGTCATGTAGGCTCCATGAGGTCAGGGATTTTAATTTGGTTTATTCACTGACATATGTCTTATGCTTGAAATGGAAGGCAGCACAGAGGAGATTTCTGGTAAAAGTTTGTTGGGTAAAGCCTTGGCCTCACGGTAATGTTTTCGAGTGTTTAGATGAACATATCAACATCGTCTCTTTAGTAAACCCTGATGAGTACTTTCTGGACCTGCCTTTCAAAAGCTGTTGACCAGCCATGGCAGATGATAGTCCCTGGCTGGAAAAAAAAAATCCATGGTTGGCATCTAGGTTTTAAAGTTAAAATCAAATCATTTGTCTTAACAGTGTTGGTTAGACTAGAGGTCATTTACCTGTTCTTTGTTGGAAAAACTGAAAGGCAAATAGAAAGGTGGGGCAGCCTTCTCTTTAAGATGAGCCGAGATCTTCTTATGGCAAGTTTGGCTGTGGCTCCAATATATATAACTCTTATCCTAGAAATTGTTAAAGCAAGCACAGCCAAGGGGTAGGTCACTTTAGTCATCAAAAATGTCACCAACATATGCATCAAACATCTGCCGTAGTGTAACTGTCCATCATGTAACCTCCGTGAAGACCCATGGCAAAAGATATGGCCAGGTAAAATGACTAGTATATTATATATGACAAAATGGACATTCTGGGTTGAATTTTGAGAAGATGATTAACTGGGGCTGGAGAGATGGCTCAGCAGTTAAGAGTGCTTGGGCTCGTGTGGAGGTCCTGGATCCTATTTCTAGCATCAACATCAGGTGGTTCTCAGCTGTTTGTAACTCCAGTTCCAAAGGCTGATACCCTTTCCTTGCCCTGTGGGCACCTGCACATACCTGGTGTATATGCATAGGCTCAGGCATACATACATATACATAAAAATACAAAATAAATAAGTCTAAAAGAAAATGATCAACTATTGTGACATTAATATTATATGTTACTGCCATAAGGAAGCCTTTAGTAGTAAAAACATTTCAGTTAGTTAGTATATTTTCATATATATATATATATATATATATATATATATATATATATATGGTTTGTTTGTTTTGTTTTTTTTTTTGTTTTTCGAGACAGGGTTTCTCTGTGTAGCAGTGCCTATCCTGGAGTCCCTTTGTAGACCAAGCTGGACTTGAACTCACAGCGATCCACCTTCCTCTGGCTCTAGAGTGCTGGGATTAAAGGGTAGTGTCTATTTTAATATGTTCCTTAGTAAAAGATATAGTGAAATATTAAAAGATGTTTAGGTTGGGACTGGAGAGGTGGCTCAGCTGTTAAGAACACTGATTGCTCTTCCAGAAGTCCTGAGTTCAAATCTCAGCAACCACATGGCAGTTCACAACCATCTGTAATGGGATCTGCTGCCCTCTCCTGGTGTGCAGGAATACATGCAGACAGAGCATTCACACACATAAAATACATAAATAAACTTAAAAAAAAAAAAAAGATTTAGATCTATGTCCCAACCCCGCCACTTATTGGCTGGTCTCCTTGGGCAGGAGCTTTACACCTTTGTGTCCTCATCTTAGCATTGAACAGTGACAACTTTCTTCATGGAACTGAGAATGTGCGGCACCTGATTTGTAGCAAGCACTCCGGACATTAGCCTTCACTCTTTAATACTTAAAACTTGTTTTCCTCATTCAGAATTGTCTCCCCTTCGGAGACCAGCTTCAGTCAGTGTTGGGAAGTCCAGGACACAAGCATCTGATCGCACTGCAGTCTTCGCCTTCGTCAGGAGTCTCAGACAAGGCGTCCTCTACACCGTTTCCTTTTAGAACTGGATTGACACCTTCAGCCATCACCGAGAATTTAAAGGCTCTTATTGATAAAAGCACACAGCCACCTGGAGAAGGATCTACCACAAATGACGAGGAGTGTCACCTTATGCCACAGAACCATTCCCTCGGAAATGATCTTAAAAATGCAGTCTCTTCTTTCTTACCAAAGAAGGCAAGTGGCAACTCAAATGTGCCCAACTCTGAGTTGCTGCCTTTTCTACAGAATTTATGTAGTCAGGTCAACCATCTCCGCGTGGGACATAATGCCAGGTGGCAAGAAAACATCTCCAAGCCCCGAGAGGGCATTGTCGGTGTTTCGTAAGTATCTTGTTTTAAGGCAAATACGGTTGCGATTTGGTAGGTGGGAGAGTCAGATGAAGGGAAAGAGATTTGCCTGATGAGCTGTTCCCAGCATTTACAGTTCATCACTGACACACTTAATAGGAATAGAATAGAGTGGACCACATTGAAAGAAATGTCTGGAATTGGTGTTGCACAGTTTCAGGCATTTGTGGTACAGCCATCAGCCATGGGTTGCGATAGAAAGCTGCATGAACGAATTTGGAGGAACTATGAGAATTTATCTTTTTGTTTTGTTTGGTTTTGTTTGGTTTTTGAGACAGGGTTTCTCTTGTAGTCCTGGCTAGCTGTCCTGGACTTGCTTTGGACACACCTAGTCAAAGATGATAAATTCTCGCCAGGTGTGGTGATGCACGCCTTTAATTGCAGCACTCGGAAGGCAGAGGCAGGTGGATCGCTGTGAGTTCGAGGCCAGCCTGGTCTACAGAGCGAGTCCAGAACAGCCAAAAAAAAAAAAAAAAAAAGAAAGAAAGAAAGAAAGAAAGAAATCATTTAATGTTGGCTCTCTTTCTTAACAATTAAACTTTATTATATAACCCAACTAGCTTACACAAGAGGGAAAAATGGTTAAAGGGAAAAAAGAGTGAACCTTCCGGTATCCGTTCCACGGGACGGGTCCGTAGGTGTCTCTGGCCTGCATGCTGGTCCGGCCTGGTCGCTGATCCACTTGCGCTCAAGCCCAGTCTCAACCTGCTGCTGCTCTCTCCTCTCTCTCTGTCTGTGTCACATGCGAAGGGCGGTCTCCTTCTCCCATCGAGGGTTGATTACAAAAACAATAGTCCAGGTGGAGTCCCCAGGGCTGCTTCCTGAATTCCAGGCCCAGGATGGCTCCACTCAGTCTATCACAAGGTATCCATGGGGTGCCCAAGGGTAAAGCCCGCCAAGACTGCTTTCACCTGTGACAAAGATTACAATCTTTCCCACAATCTAACAGTAACAGAAAGACAATAAGAACAACACAGCTTTTCTGTTTTGAGAAGTCTAGGAGTTGGCAAAGTGCTTGCCTGCTATGCAAGCATAAGGACCTGAATTTCAAACCATCTGTTAAAAAAAAACCAACCTGAGTGTGGTGGTGTATGCCTATAGTCCTGGTCCTGGGGAGGCACAGACAGGAGTACCCTTGGGGATTGCTGGCCAGCTAGTCTTACTAAATCAATGAACTCTCGGTTCTGTAAGAGACTCGGTCTCAACAAATAGGATAGAGTGACAGAGGTAGACACTGGATGTCAGTCTCCTGCTCTGTATACCCAGGTATACACACGTGTATTCACATGAACATGTGCACATGCATACAACACGCACATCACACACAAAAGAAGTCTCAACAAATATATGTTTTTAAATACATAAATCTGTGTAAAAAATAGATGAATGTGTGTGGGCTGTAGCTAAAGAAGTGCTGATGAGGGTTTGTAGTGTCATATGCTGCTTTAGTGAAGATGGCTCTCGGAGGACAGTGGCGTAGAATTACTACCCCAAAAATGAAATAGAGTCTGGAGAGAGATGGCTCAGCGGTTAAGAGCATTTGTTGATTTAACTTCCAGCACCCACGTAACTTATAACCACCTGTAACTCTAGACCCAGTAATGCAGGTGTCCTGTCCTGACCTCTGTGGGCACCGGGCATGCTTCTATCAAAACTAGAAAATAAAGAAGATGCAAACCACCAGTTTGAGATGCAGTGGGCAGAGATGCACTGCAGAGCCTTGGGCATTTCAAAGGTAGAAAGGGGTTGTGGAAATAACTTCATGCTCACAAATGTAATAACTTCTTTTCAAAAACCACAAGCTACAGAACACAACACAAAGTAGATAATGGAACGACCCTGCAGCCGCTGAAAGTGCGAGTTTGGAGTGGGAGGTGTTACGGCTTGGGTGTTGGAGGCCTGAGTTCTGCTTAGTGCTGTGGTCCTCAACCTTCCTAAGGCTGCGACCCTTTAACACAGTTCCTCATGCCACGGTGACTCCAACCATCAAATTATTCTGTTGCTACTTCATAACTTCAGTTTTGCTACTGTTATGAATCATAATGTAAATATCTAATTCTAATATGCAGGATGTCTGATATGAGGCCTCCATGTTGAGAGCCACTGGTTAGTGGATCCAGTCGTTGGAAAAGAAAGGCCACAAAGAAATGACAGGACAGATATCTTTGTAGTTAAAAGTTGTGCATCCTGATTAATGGTTTTGGGGAAGAATATTGTGTATGTGATAAAATAGCACAGAGCTCTACATACATTTTGTATAACCACAAGTATACTGGTTTTGATGTTATTTCATAGTTAGGAAATAATAAAACCATCATATATTAACATAAGTATGAAAAATAAGCAAATTATTTTAAAACTTCAGGGAAAATTATATTTTAATATGTGCAAGTCTCTATTAGCTTTTGGCTACAGCCTTCTAGGTATTACCTTAAAACGTGTAATTAGTAAGAACACTGAGAGCAAAGGGAGTTAAGGTCTGAAATGCATGTATTTATACAGTAAGTCATTGCCTTAGGGCATTCTAGAGAGGAGAGAATTCTGTGCTGTGAGTCACTACAACAGTGGCTCTACGCCTCGTGTACACTTAAGAAATGCCACTGTGTTCACAGAAGCATAAGCATGAAAAAGTCAGATTCTGCCATCCTATTAGCATAAACATACTTTGGCTCTCATTGAGTCCCTGGGGGAGAGATTTTCGGCCCCACTGTGAGGGTCACTGTTCTGGAGCTCACTGGATACAACAGCCCTTTCCTAAAGGCTTGTTAGCTTTTTGAGACAGATTTTCATCTAGCCCAGTGTCTTGATTACTTTTTATTGCCATGCTTAAAACATCATGGCCCAGTCAACTCACAGAAGAAAACATGTAATTTGGCAGCTATGGTTCCAGGGGTTGTAGCCATGGCCGTCATGGTGGGGACATGGAGTGGACAGGTGTAACTGGGCATCAGTAGCTGAGAGCTTACAACTGATGCACAAGCACTAGGCTAATTGAGAGAGCGACCCCCAGTGGCACACCTACTCCAGCAAGGCCACGCCTCCTAACTCTTCCCATGCACTTCTGCCACTTGGGGACCAGACATTCAGATATGTGAGCTGTGGGGGCCGTTCTCATTCAACAGCCCCACCCAGGCAAGCCTTCCATTGACTCTGCAGTTGACCGTGAACTTTTGATCTTCTTGGCTCCTTTGCCAAGTGCTGAAATTAGCGGTGTATGCTACACCTTGTGCGTGTGGGTGCTTGCAGGTGAAGCCTGCTCAGCATGTGGAGGCCAGGGGACAAGCTCAGGTGTGCTCCCTCAAAAGCCGTCCACTTTGTCTTTTGAGATAGGGTCTCTCACTGGCCGAGAGCCTCTGATCAAACTAGGCAGGCTGGCTAGAGAGCCCCTGGGGTCCTCTTGTCTGTACCTACCCAATGCTGGAATGCTAAGTTCTCACTACCACACCTGGCATGTCCGTGTGAACTTAGCAAGTATGTGTTCATGTATGACGATGTACATGCACTTGTGTGCACATGAGGGAGGAGGGGAGAGGTTCATTTTGGGCGTCTTCTTTAACCATGGTCCAGCTTAGTAGTGTTTTTTGTTTTTGTTTTGTTTTGTTTTTTATTGCAGGGGACTTTCAGTGGTTTCACTTGGGGTTTAACAATGAAGACAAGGAGGCATCTGTGTAGTGTAACACTGTTGGCCTTTTTTCCGGGGCAGTCTCTTCCCTGCCTCTGTGCTCCCGCCACGTGCCTCTCTGTTGTACCACCCTACTCAGTCCCCAGTCATCCCTCTCCTGTGTCCTGCCTCTGTCCTTCTGCTTGGTCAACCTGCCCCAGCCGCCTGCTCTTTGTTCTGCAAACCCCACATTCCTTACTCATATCAGCAGCAGGCCAGTGCCAGGTCCTTGTCTCTGTGTTGCTGTCTGCCACTGAAGGTTATGTGACCTTCGCCATAGGCAGCTTGCTTTTTAACATACAATCTCAGAGAGTCCTCTTTGGAGGCAAGTGAGGAAATGACAGACATTTGTATATCCTGCTAACCTGCCACTGCCAGCACAGCAATTAACAATTGAGCATACAGGGGCATACTTCACAGCCAGTTGATACAACATGTGAAGGTTAGTTATCCCAACAGTTTCCGAGACAGGGTTTCTCACTGCACCTGGAGCTCCTGATCTAGCGAGGCTAGCTGGCCAGCCAGAGCCAGGCGTCATCTCTCTGCCTCCCCAGCCATGGGGATTATAGGTACAATCATTAGTTGTTTTTTTTTTTAATGGAGTGCGGGGGATATGAACTTAGGTCCCTATACTTGTATGGCAGTGGCTTTCCCAGCTGAGCCATCTCCCTAGCCCCATCTTTTACTTTTACTTTGAATGTGGAGAATCTAATGTGGATCTTCATGCTTGCAAGGCAGATCTTTTCGTGACCAACCTGCCTCTCCTGCCTCTGCACTTGGTCTTATGCAGTGCTAGGGACCAAACTGAAGGTTTTTTACATGCTAGAAAAACGCTCGAGTGACAGAGCCGCAGTGCAGCCTCAGCTTGTTCTTTGCAGTGTTGTCTTTCCTTTATATTGTTTTCAGTTGTCTTAACTAACAAAAGCAGTTAATAGGAGAGTGTTGTGTACTCAAGGCTGTGGCCGCTGTTGTAGGTTTTAGAGCTGTAGAGCTGTTGTAGGTTTTAGAGCTGTCTTATCTGCCATTCGGCTGCCTTAGTTGTTTTTGTCATCACATAAGAGAAAATTGATATATCTAAAATTTTATTTTTAGGATGGAAGAGCAGCCTATTTGCTCGTACTTGGAGAAGATTCTTTCTAAAAACATGGAACTGATGGAGAAGAAGCTTATGGACCACATTGATGAGCGGATCTATCAGCTCCAGGAGCACATAGATGCTAAAATGGCTTTGTTAGTGGACTTTCTACGAAGTCCCAACTCCCCACCCCCAGAGATGCCTCTAAGACACTATGACTCCAGAGAAAGACTTTCCAACGGAGAAAGATGAGCTATGGACATACCCAATTATTGCAGATATTTATTACATATTTATTATAAAACCAAAATCCAAAAAGGTTATCAAAATCAAGTCTTTAATGTCCTTCGAAGGATCGTTGTCTTACATGAAGTGACCTCAGCGCTCATTTGCGTTGCGCTTGTTACTGTAGATCCGGGTCTGTGCACCAGCAGCTGTCCTGATACGGTTGAAAGTTATTTTGCTTGCTGTATTTTTCACTCTTACAGAAATGTATACTTGTGTTGCTCAACTGTTTCAGATGTTTAAGGACTTCTAATGCAATTTGTTAGTTTGTATTATATATTACATATGTTTGAAGTGAATTTTTTATTTATACAGATACCTATAAAATATAGTCTCAGGAGTATGAAAAGTAATGCTAAAATATTTGTTTTTTTTTTTAATTATTTTTGGAAAGTTGGATTCTTGGACTCTTTCATTCAGATTACCAGTTTACACTTCCTATTGTTTATCTGAGGTGAATCCGCTGTGCTTGGGCTGTTTGAGATAGTTGTTGGGGTGCACTGTGTGGAGGGTGTCTCTGTCCTTCATCACCTGCCTCAGGTATTCCCTGAGTACCTTTAATAAACATCTGATGGCCAACAGCTGGGCAGGAAGTAGAAGGTGGGACTTCTTGGTAGAGAGAAAGAGACACTGGGAAAGCTATGAAAAGAGGAGATTCAGAGAGGATGTGGAGGTGGACAGTCAGGCCAGGCTGTTGCTCAGGGCAGGTCATGGGTAGATTACTGGGGTTAGAGGAGCTGCGGGGCCTGGTAGCCCAAGTTAAAGGCCTAAGCTTTTAAAACATACAAGAGTCTCTCGGTGTCCTTATTTATGCCGCTGTCAGGTCCGCAAAGTCCACCACAGAAGTCTACACAGTGAGGGTAGTGCTGCTTGTTCAGTGCAGCGCAGCTGTAGATCACTCATTTTCAGTCCTGCTATTTCAGATTTGGTGCTGCAGGTAAAAATGGAGGGCAATTCTTTTCTGGAACTGACAGGTTCTTTATGTGGGGGCCTTTTCTAGCAGGTATACTGTGTAATGGTCTGAGAATCTAAAACGCGGGTTAAGACATGAATCCAGGGGACCGCTGTCTCCAGCAGTCTAAAATTTCAGAACTTAACTGATATCCATGTTTGTGATACAGCTGTGCCTAAAGGCTTTGCTCTGAAGACCACCTGTAAGTGAATAGAATGCTTTTCAGCTAATTTGATTAAGTTGTTTCTTTTGTTTTTTAAAAGAGGATCTTTTGTTCTTGCCTGTTGTTTTGGAACACAGTTGAGTTTGAGCATACAGCACAGGTGACACAGCATGTAGGACTCACCACACTTTCGCTGCCTCCGGGGAGCCATGTTTGGGATAGCCATACCATGAGCAGATGTAAGTCATTTCCTGATCACTGAGGAGAAATCCAGTCCATGATTTTGCAGCTTTGGCAGTTGCGGTTCCTCCCTAACTTACAGAACGCCATCCTTGACTTAGCAGTATAGTGCCCTCTGGCCCATAAACCATCAGCTGGGGCTCCCCAGGTCTGCAGGATGGCATCATCCCCCTAAGTGAAGGCCTTGAGACCATCAGCCTGACACGCTTTCCAGCCTCACCTCCACTGCCAATCCCAGCATTCTTGATCCTTGTAACACAGAGCAGGAAGGGGCTGACGGGGAGACCTTACAGAAAAGCAAGAAGTGTGAAAGTGTGAAAGATGGAAACATTCATAAACCATACAGTGTCTGTCATAGAGTAATATGCTCCTTGAAGAATTAAACCTCTCCTGGGAATCCTGTGTTAGGGTGTGAATGGCCTGAAACCCACCACTAGAACATCCTCCTGCCAGGAAAGATGGCTCACAGTTCTGATAAGTTATTTCACAGCCTATATATATATATATATATATATATATATGTGTGTGTGTGTGTGTGTGTGTGTGTGTGTGTATGTGTGTGTGTATGTGAGATATATATATATATAATCTTGGTTTTGTTTCATCTTTTCTATAGATTTTACCACTGCTATAGGAAAAGTAGGGAGAAAGGAACACCTTCCCATCCTCATGCTCCCCCGGTTCTCACTAAAACTGTAAACAAACCCATTTCTTTTCTGTCTCCATGCTTTTGTAAGAAGGGCCTGGTAGCAGAACCTCCAGATTCCGATAACATCTTGATATGGGAATCCATAAACATCAAATTGGCCTTTGTGTTAAAAAAGAAAAACTTAATTGTGGATATCATGCTTGACCTTGCGCTGTGCACCCTGACATAACAAAGAAATGAAATATTCCTTGTCAAGTGTCAAAAAATCATTTAAAATAGGGCCATCAAGAAGAGCCTGTGTGTAAGGGGTTGAGAAGTCTTCACTTCCTGTTGTGTATACTTCTCCTCTGTAATAAAACCTTCCTCTCTTTCATTCTCTCATCTCTGAATTCATTCTCTGCTAACACTGAGTAGGAGGATCAGATTTTCTCCAAGACCTTCCTGGACTTGGCCGCAAGCAGCTCTTAACTGCCTCTGGCCTCCCTGTCCATCTGATGACCCTAGGAGACATTTCAGTCTTCGCACCAAGGATGCTCCTCTTGTCGCCAGCCCCCTCTGCTCATAGTAAGGACCCTTCTCCACCTCTGAGTCTTGGGTGTGCATCATTGAAGCCTGAATCTTACTTAGCTTGGTGTTTTCCAGCCATGACCTTCCTTCCTGAACTGATGTTCTGGGCTGTGCACCTGAACCTTTCCTCTTGTAAAGCAAGATATTGTAAAACAGGAAGGGCACAAGGAAATATGCTGTGAAGTGAACTGGATTCTCATTCTCTCTCTCTCTCTCTCTCTCTCTCTCTCTCTCTCTCTCTCTCTCTCTCTGTCTCTCAGGTGATCTCCATTTGCATTTCACTTTGCTAAAAGCGCTTTACTTTATGGGTGTTTCTACCCCTGCTAGACTAGTCCTAATGTGCAGAACTCATGTCCTGGGTCCCAACATGTCTGGAGCTACCTCACTGTTCCGTATGACTGGGGATGAGATAGGGTACAGAGAAGATTCTACGCAGAGAGAGTGGAGCCTTCGCTCTGAAGTGTGGCTGTAGTCACTTACGTGAAAATCAAGAATTCCAGGACAGTTAACTGCTTATATTTGATCCAAAGATTGCCTACGTATGGGCAGTATTTCTTTTATATACAAATATTTCTTTAAAAGGACATTAAGGAGCTGGGCGTGGTGGTGCACATCTTTAATCATAGCACATATAGGCCAAGACAGGCTGATCTCTGAGTTGGAGGCCAGTCTGGTCCACATAGCAAGTTATAGGCCAGCCACGCCTACATCCATAGTGAGACCCTTTATCAACCCCTGCAAAAGAATGTTAAGATAGCAGTCAACTAGGTTTAAGGCATGAGAGTGTATGACCTTGTCCTTAATGCTCGCCTGGATGTTTTCTGGGGATCCCATTAAGAAAACTATTAACTTCTGTTCACAGTGAAGATATCCCAACTGCCTGCACCCCTGTGGTCTACTGTGTTACCGTCATAATCCTGTCCAGCGTACTTGAGTCTTCCTGTGAGCGCCTTCACACTTAACCAACTCTATCAGAATAGCCTTGGAAATCAACAAAATCCTGTATATGACTGTTATAAAAACATGAGGGACACTTCTCCCTTAGAAATCCTACACCCATGATTTTTTGGGGTGTGATTTACCTTTCTCTCAGCACCTCTCTATTAATCCCTGGCCTTAAACTGTCTTTTAACGAACTACAACTCTGCTTCCTACTGGCTTGTCCCTGAAATTCTTTTCTGCAACGAAGCCAAAGAGATTCAGCTTTACCCTCAAGAAGGGAGGGAACTCCTCAAGCTGCTGCAGGTGTCCGTGCTGTGTCTCCTCAAACGCTGGCACCACTGACAGGGAGATTGTTCTGGGAGGGATTATTTTATATATTGTTTTGTGTAGCCATGGCTGGCCTTGAACTTCTGATTCTCTTGCCTCTGCTGCCTTCTGAGTGCTGGGATTCCAGCCCTGTCCCGCAAGGCCTGGCCAAAGCTTTATTCCCTTGTTGACACCTGGTGACAGTAACTGTGACTTATCTCTGGAGTGATTGCAGAAAGGCTAAACCTGTTAGGTATCCCGAGCAATGATCTCCAGTTACAAAACAAAATCATAACAATTTTAGCTTTCGAGATGGAGTTGATGTATTTATTAGCGGTTTGTGGCTTGGAGCCACTGATGAGCTGAGCAAAGACGGAAGCAGAGCGTTTTCATCAGAGGGCCAAGAAAAGCAGAAATAAGGAGTAAAAACTAGTTTATATGGAGCTAAAATACAACTCACTCTTGTAGGTCACATAAATGGTGCCTGTGTAGACTGGGTGCTGTACATGGCCTGTGTTGGCAAGCTGGCTGGTTTCTAAGTTTAAGCGTATTGTGTGGCACATAGTCTGTGTCACGGTGATGGCCGTTCTTGGTTGTCAATTTGACTTCATCTGGAATTAGCTAAAACCCAAGTAGCTGGGTACACCTGTGAGGGGTTTTTTCTTAACTTCCTTTGAAGAGGAATCTGAGCCTTTTTTTTTTAGACGTATTTATTATTATGTATACAGTGCTCTGCCTGCATGTACACCTGCAGCCAGAGGAGAGCATCAGATCACATTCTAGATGGTTGTGAGCCACCATGTGGTTGCTGGGAATTGAACTCATGACCTCTGGAAGAGCAGTCAGTGCTCTTAACCACTGAGCCATCTCTCCAGCCCCTGAATCTGAGTCTTTTAATCTGAGTCTTTTGAGGTGGGAAGATACACGTTTAATGCAGATTTGTGTGTGTGTGTGTGTGTGTGTGTGTGTGTGTGTGTGTGTGTGTGTGTGTGCGTTGAGAAAATGCACCTTTAATCTGGGCCCCCCCCTTCTGGTGGCAGCCTGTACAAAGGACATGGAAGAAGGAAGCTTGCTTTCACTCTTACTGGCAAGTCCGTTCCTTCACTGGCATTACAGCCATTCCGGTGCATACTGAAGACCAGCTGACACATCCAGCCACATGCACTGAACAACTACTGGATTCTTGGCCCTTCCATTGGTAGACAGCCGTTGTTGAACTACAGCTGGACCACAGCTGGTAAGCCATTTTAATAAGGCATGTTTATATTCTGTAAGTTCGGTTTCTAGAGGACCCCGACTGATACAGATTTTGGTACCAGGAGAAGTTGTAGAACAACAGAATATAAGAATAATTTTTTTAAAAAGTATCTGGAATAGGCTTTCACATTTGCCAACACCTACAGTTAACGAATCCTCTTCAGTCACTGAAGCCTCTCCTAGAAGCTTGGGAAGTTCTGAC
This sequence comes from Acomys minous, assembly GCF_964271855.1. Lineage (NCBI taxonomy): Eukaryota > Metazoa > Chordata > Mammalia > Rodentia > Muridae > Acomys > Acomys minous. The sequence continues at coordinate 67,607,289 of NC_140484.1, forward strand.
CGCCCATGGTGTGACCTATTTTACACAATTAAGGAGACAAATGCATTTGATTAACCTGAATCACCAATTGTGGGAGGTAATGGATTTGGTGACTCTGGGAAAACTTCTGACAATTTGTGGAAAAATAAGGAAAATGCTGCTGCTGGCTGCTTGGTCCTAGCATCTCTGGATAAAATGGACAAAGAAAGAGCTCTGTGATAAAAAGTAACTAACTTCTGGCACCTCAGAATATGGTGAAGGACAACAGTAAACTCGGTGATAAATTTGGCCAGTTCCAGATGTTCACACACAGTCTAAAGATTTCTAAGTGTACCATGGAAGAGAGTCTTGTCTCCAGTGGCCACAGAGCTCAAATAGCCAAGAAAACCAAGCCAAAGCCTTCGTTATAGGGTTGGCTGAGTTACAGCAAAAATTCAAGTCTGAGCCTCTGCTGGCAGTTAAGGAGGGACATTAGTTGGTTCAGAATGGGATCCCATTGACTTGGGATGGAGTTGTGCAGGAGAGCCCTATTGAAGCTGAGAAAGTTGAGCCCTCAGATTCTCAAGGGTTTATCTCACCCGAGGAAGTACTCTCCACCATCAGCAGAGGATGTACTCCCATCCCCTGAAATACCACCTTTTTACCTTTTACTGAGGAAATGAATCCCTTGTCTGTTAAACCAGCAATGACTTTCTCTGTAGGAGATGCCAGGTAAGAAATCCCTTGTCTGTTAAACCAGCAATGACTTTCTCTGTAGGAGATGCCAGGTAAGAGAGCACTGATGTCCCTCAGGGCCACCAATAGTTGCCTCTAGACCTATAACCAGACCAAAGACCAGGCAAGTTTCTCGAGGGGAGACAGAAATGTCGTCCATGAGGAGATCCTACTAAAGAGCTCACTGAGTTGCTAATTCCTTCAAGCAGAGATCTGGGGATTGTGTGAGGGAATGGATTTTAAGGTTGTGGGATAATAGAGGCAGGGACATAAAACTGCGTTGGGCTGAGGTTATTGATATAGACTCACTGACTGGAGATTCTAGATTTAATGTGGAATCTTGCACAGTTTTTTAAAAAAGGTATCAAACGTTTGTTTGACTAGTTCACCGAAGCATTTGTCAAAAGGTGGCATAATAAAAGGAATTTGAGATGTCTGACATGTCTTAGTGTTGATGAAAGTATTTTAAGGCTCAGGGAAATTGCAATCTATAGTGCAGGGCTGTGTAACCTAATCCTCCACAATGGAAGGCACAGAAAACACACCCTTCACTAATCCCATGAGGTTCAAAATGGGAAGAAGAGGCACCAGCTCAGCTGAAGACCTTCGTTGTCGCCCTTTTCTCTGTGCTAGACCTTAGCGCTGGAGCTGCTGCTGCTCAACCGGATGAGGTTAACGCAGTGCAGTTAATTGGGCCCACAAGTAGTGGGGACACGTGGCAAGCTGAAAGGCAAGGTGATCCTAGTTACTGCGAGAAGCAGCATGGGACAAAGCAATGTCATATTGGGTGGCACAGGCACAGTCGATCTTCAGTGGCATGACTTGTAGGGGCCTTCAGTACTGGCTAAGCAGTCATGGTGTTTCCAGGCATGATATAGATAAGAAGCCTGCAGAATTTTTGTTTGGTCTGTATAAGCAGAAAAATTCTTAAACAAGTGAAAGAAATGCTGTTGTATTGTGACAAAAGGGAGTCTTGGCCCGTGAGCCAATGTCCAGACTTAAGCCAGTTTGCAGACCCAGAACACCTGAATGGACAGCCGGGTTCTCCTGAAGGGCCTTGATACAATACCTAAGTGTTTTACATCCTTCGCCAGAGGAACCTGTGGCCTTCTACAAGGGTAACTGTACACTGGGGGAGAGGAAACAGACTTTCTGGGGTCTGTTGGCTACTGATTCGGAATTGATACTGATTCCTGGAGGCCCCTAGAGACACTGTGGCCCATCAGTTAAGGTAGGGACTCCTCCAGGTCAGTGGGTCAATGGAGCCTTGAAGTCTGACCCACAGTAGGTCCCTAAACTCACCGATGGCTATTTCTCCAGTCCCAGAATGTGTAATGAGGGTAGGGACACTTAGGAGTTGACACAATTCTCGCATTGGTTTCTTGACCTGGGGAGTGAGGGCGTTGTGCTTGGAAAGGTTAAACGGAAGCCTTCAGATTGCCTCTGCCTGGGAAAATAGAGAATCAAAACCAGTGTCACGTCCCTGGAGGAACTGTAGTCACCACCATGGACTTGAAAGATGCAAGGGTGACGGTTCCCACCACACCTCCCTTCAACTCTCGTATCTGGCCAGGGCAATGACGAATTGTTGAGCGTGACAGTTGGCCGTTGAAAACTCAATCAAGTAGTGACTCCAATTGTACTGTACCAGATATGATGTCCTTACTTGAGCAGATTAACACATCTCCTGGTGCACGGTACGCACCTATTGATCTACCAGAAGCCTTTCCCTCGGTACCTCTCCGTAAGAACCACCAGAAGCAGTTTTGCTTTCAGTTGGCAAGTCCAGCAGCACACCTTTATGGTTTTACCTCAAGGACATATTAACTTGCCAGCCCTGTCATAACCTAGTTCAAAGGGATCTTGATCATCTGTCTCTTCCACAAAATGTCACACCGATTTAGTATATTGATGGCGTTAAGTTGATTGGACCAAGTCAGCAGGAGGTAGCAACCAGTTTGGACTTGTTGGTAACACAAGGAATAAACACAGGTAACAACAGGAAATAAACCAAGCCAAATTTCAAGAACCTTCTACCTCAGTGAACTTCTCAGGAGTCCAGTGGTGAGGGGCATGCAGAGAGATTCCTTCTAAGGTGAAGGATAATTGTTGTACCTGGTGCCTCCCGTCACCAAGAGACAAGCACAGTGTTTAGGAGGCCTATTTGGACTCTGGAAACAGCACATTCCTCCCTTAGGTTGTGTCACTCCAGCCCATATACCAGGTGCCTCAGAAAGCTGCTAGCTTTGAGTGGCATCTGGAACAGGAGAAGGCTCCTCAACAGGTCCAGGCTGTTGTGCAGGCTGCTCTACTACTTGGACCATATGATCCATCAGATCCGATGGTACTTGAGGTGTCAGTGGCAGATAGGGATGCTGTTTTGGAGCCTTTGCTAGGCCCCCATACAGGTGAATAACAGAAGAGACCTTTGGGAGTTTGGAGCAAGGCTTTACCATCAGCTGCAACTATTCACCCTTTGAAAGACAGCTCTTGGCCTGCTATTTGATCTTAACAGAACCTGAATATTTGAAAATGGGGTACCAAGTTACTATGCAGCCTAACCTGTCCATCGTGAGCTGGGTGTTATCTGGCCCACCAATCCATAAAGAAGGATGTACACAACAGAAATCCATTGTCAAATAGAAGTGGTACATACATGATCAGGCCCAAGCAGGCCCCAAAGGCACAAGCAAGTTTCATTAAGATGTTGCTCAAATGCCTGTTTTTGACTCCCATTACATTGCTGTATGCTGCCTAGCATGCACCTATAGCCTCATGGGATGTGCCCTATGATTGGTTGACTGAGGAAGACTAGGGCCTGTTTACTAACGGTACTGCATGTTATGCAGGCACTACCCAGAAGTGGACAGATGCAGCATAACTACTCCTTTCTCGGAAAACCAAGACACCAGCAAAGGGAAGTCTTCACAAGTGGGCAGTACATGGTCATACATTTTGTTTGAAAGGAGAAATGGCCAGAGGTGTGATGGTTCATTGATTCATGGGCTGTAACCAATGGATTGGCTGGATGGTCAGGGACTTGGAAAAGTTGTAAGACATCTGAGGAAGACCTATGTGGACCAAGAGTGCAAAGATGCTCGTGTCCTGTGAAAATGCTCATCAGCAGAAGAAGAGTTCAGTAGTCAAATAGGACGACCCATTCTGTGGACAGTTGGCCTCTTTCCCCAGCCATCCTTGTCATTGTCCAATGGGCACATGAACAGAGTGACCATGGTGGCAGAGGTGGAGGTTGTGCATGGAGCTCAATGACACAGATTGCCACTCACCAAGGCTGACCTGGCTATAGCTCTCGTTGAGTGATAGATCTACCAAGAGCAGAGACCAACACTGAGTCCCAGATCTGGTGGCAGGCTAACTATGTGTGGGCCACTTCTTCCATGGGAAAGGAAAATGTTTTGTCCTTCCTGGAATAGATACTTACTCTGGTTATGGATTTGCCTTTCCTGCATGTAATGCTTCTGCCAAAACCACCATCCGTGGACTTACAGAATGCCATGCCGTATTTACACAGTATGGCTCCTGACCAAGCAACTCACTTCACAGCCAGAGAAGTGTGACAGCGGACCCACAGCCATGACATCCACTGGTCTTACCATGTTCCCCACCACCCTGAAGTAAGTCGCTGCTCTGATAGAAAGATGGAATGGCCTTTTGAAGACACAGCTACAGCAGCAGCTTGGAGGGCTGGGCCAGTGTTCTCCAGAAAGCAGTATGTGCTTTGAACCAACGTTCAATATACAGTACAGTTTCTCCCATAGCCAGGATCCATGGGTCCAGGAATCAAACGGTGGAAACGGCAATAGATCCACTCACTGTCACCTCTAGTGACTCACCAGAAAAACCTTTGCCACCTTTTCCCATGACCTTAAGTTCTGCTGGCCTAAAAGGTTTGGATCCATATTGGGGAGTGTTCCTGCCAGGAGACACACAAACATTTTATTCAACTGGAACCTCATACTTACACTTAAGCCGCTTCTGATGCTCTTAAGCCAACAGGCTAAGAAACTAATAACAGTGTTAGGATGACTGATTGAACCAGATTATCAAGGGGTGACTGGATTGCTTCTCCACAACTGAGGTAAAACAGATCATGCCTGGGGTGTGGGAAGTCCTTTAGGGAGTCTCTTGGTGCTACCATGTCCTGTGATTAAAGACATTGGGAAGCTACAACAAACTAATCCAGGCAGGATGACAAAGGGCACAGACCCTTCAGGAATAAAAGTATGGGTCACTGAGAAAAGAGCCAAGACCTGCAGAGGTGCTTGCTGAAGGTGGAGGAAATACAGAATGGGTAGTAGAGGAATGTAGTTATAAATACCAGTTAAGGCCACATGACCAGTTGTACAAATGGATTATAATTGACGTGAGTGTTCCTGTCATATTGTGTTAAGAATGCTTTTGTAGAAATATTTTTGTTTCCTTTCCTCAATTTATCATGCCATGTAACATCAGTTAAGAGAACATCAATTGTTATAATATTTAAGTTTGAGACACTAAAAGAATACACCTCAATGGACATTGCTACCTATTCTAAAATGTATGTTTGCAGTTGGACGAGGGATAGTTATATCATGTGACATGTAATTATGGACTGGTTAAGTAGATAATGCATTTGGGATTGTATATGGGGTAGTTATAGCAGGTTGGGTGTAGTTATGACCTGGTTATTGTTTTCATTTGGGAATTAGGGGTGACATAAGGAGATATGGTCGTGTGTCAGGTTGAGAAGGGGTGACTTGTGGTGACTATTCTTGGCTCTCAACTTGACTACATCTAGAATTAACTAAAAACCAAACAGCTTTGTTCTTAAATCATTTGACGTGAGAAGACCCACTTTTACTTTGGGCCACACCATCTGGTGGCACCCTATATAAAGGGCATGGAGGAAGCAAGCGTGCTTTTTGCCTGTTTCTCTTAGCTCTCACTGGCAAGGCCATTCCTTCACTGGCTTTAGAGCCTGCTTCTTTGGGATTGTACTGTCTACTAAAGACCAGCTGAGACCTCCAGCCTCATGGACTGAACAACTACTGGATTCTAGGACCTTCCATTGGGTAGACAACCACTGTTGGGCTGGCTGGACAATATTCATTCTGTAAGTTCTATTCCTCTAGAGAACCCTGCCTAATACAGTCATTCCATTCTTGCCAAGTCTGGTCTGTGAGGGCCTGTGCAGCCCAGAGCAATGGGTCTCCCCATAATACTCAGCACCCTTGATGGGGTCTAGGATCATTTGAAGACAAACTTCTGGGTGTGTCTGT